>NC_134878.1:6078667-6086167 GCF_041734735.1 Babylonia areolata | reverse complement strand
TGATAGTGTAATGGGTAAGACAGTTTCTTTTCACGGAACACGCGGAGTTCGGATCTGGTTAGGACTTTTTTTTCTTCTTTTTTTCCCGAAGATTTATAATAACAAATACAGAACACATTTTAACGATTAGATTTTTTTATTTAAGTGTATCACAAGTGAGTCTTGAAGGCCTTGCCTCTCTTGTTTAAATGATAAATTAAATGCAAGGATGCACCATCGAAAACGACTTTAAATCAACCGGAAAAGAACATCGGTTATATGAACCACTTTGACAAACTTAACACTTTTGGAGCGAAACGGGGGAAAACATATCGACATACAAATAAAAAGAAAAGAAAAAAAAAATTATGACATAAGCAATTTTTAGTTTTGCCTAACTTGACACGTGTGAAAAGGACCGGCCAACTTCCTTATATGTTGCCGACCAGTCTGCATAACTTAAGGGAGGTCATTACGACACGGATTCCGGGCGGCCACAAAGAATGGCACAAGCTTTCCTGTCTCTGAGTTTAGTACACTATCGGTCTTGGGCCGGCCGGAACTGGCAACTTAGTGACTGAGGTCGACGACTGGAAACTGAAACGACGTATTTCACATTACAGTCATCGTCGAAGTTCCTTATAGCACGTGCTTGATCGCAATCTCGATTTGAAGTTCAAAGTTCAGGTGGAAGCTGAAGGAGCGATTGTGTGAAGGGCAGTGTCGCCAAGTGTGTTGTTGAAAATGTTGACTGACTGACGTCACCTATGATGAAGTATTCGCGGCGGCGGGGCGCAGATGTTGGTGTGTGTGTGTGTGTGTGTGTGTGTGTGTGTGTTTCCGTCTTAGTGACTGTCGATCATGCGTTGACAGCCTTTTACTGTATTTCTCTGAGCAAATGTGATAGATGGACAGATAATGGAAAGAAAATTTCACAACGATATGCAACGGTCTGTGATAATGAAACGAGTCCACACACACACACACACACACACACACACACACACACACGCACACGCACACACACACACACACACACACACACACACACACACCGGCCGACAAATGAAACTTCTACGGCCGGAGTAACTTTCCTATGGAAAATGTAGAATCATCTTTCTCCCTCGACAAAGCCACAGCGAGTCTGCCACTAAATAAAGGAAAAACCTGATGTTCTTTGAAAAGAAATAAAGGTAAAATAAGAATTTTAAAAAAAGAAAGAAAGAAAGAAAACCGCTGTTGGCATGCTATAAAGAGTTCTGGATTCAAGCGCGGGCTTGTCACTGATTTTCGTAGATAGTTGAAAGCCTTTATGATAAATCGTAGTCATTTCCTTTTTTTTTTTCTTCTTCTTTTCATACCGTCTTTCAAATCTTTTTTTCTTTCTGTCTTTTCAGTATTCACCAGAAGGGGTCAATTTTGCCTGGCTCCTGTTTCCCCATAAGACAGTTGGCTTCTTGATATTCTTCTTCTTCTCGCGCTTTTTTTTTCTTTTTTTTCGTGCTCGAGAATGCGTGTCCCCATGCTTGACCCTTGTGACCTCAAACTTTGTGAATCAAGGTCATGTTCGGCCAACTGTGTAGAAGTTTAAAGATGGGGTGTGGGGGGGAGAAGGGGTGAGGATGGGGGGGGGCGCAAGGCGGCTTCTCGAGGTACTTTTTTTTTTTCTTCTTTTTTTTTTTTTTTTTTTCAGGCAACAGTGTGTGTGTGTGTGTCTGTCGTACGTGCACTGACCTGCGCGTGTACTAAAAATATGAAGTAAATATCCTGCCATATATATATATATATATATATATATATATATATATATATATGCCTATAAGTGCTCTGAGAGAGAAGGAAAGTGATACAGACAGACAGAGACAAATACAGAAATAATTGCACCTCCACCCTATTGTTTGCTTTGTGGGTGATTTTATTTCAGTGTGTGTGTGTGTGTGTGTGTGTGTGTGTGTGTGTGTGTGTGTGTGTGTGTGTGTGTGTGTGTGTGTGTGTGTGTGTGTGTGCGTGCGCGTGTGTGTGTTAGTATCTGTGTGTATGTCTGTGTGAACGGGTGAATAATTATATAAGTGTGTGTTAGTATCTGTATGTATGGGTGTGTATATATTAGTGTGTGTGTGTTTGCTCTGTGTGTGTGTGTGTGGGGGGGGGGAGAGTGGGGGGTTCAGTGTGTGTGTGCGCGCGCGCGCGTAGTGTCTGTGTGCGTGCGTGTATGTGCGCGTGTGTATGTATGTGTGTGTGTGTGTGTGTGTGTGTGTGTGTGTGTGTGTGCCTGTTTGCAGCAGTAGTAATAAAAACATCAACCTCAGCAACACCAGCAGCAGTAATTAGTACTAGTAGTAGTAGTAGTAGCAGCAGCAGCAGCAGTAGCAGCAGCAGCAGCAGCAGCAGCAGTAGTAGTAGCAGCAGATCTGAGTAGCAGCATCAAGAGTAGTAACAGCGTTATCAGTAGCACTTGTAGTCGCAGCAGCAACAGCAGCAGCAACAGCAGCAGCAGCCGGTGAGTAGTGGAACGGTAGCAGTAGCAGTTGTTGTTGGTGTTGTCATTGCAGTCGTCGCTGGACGACCACCAACACCACCACCACCACCACCACCACCAGTAGCAATAGCTGCAGGATGATGTGGAAGTCAGTGGTGGCAGTACCAGCAGTAGCGAAATCAACAAGTCACCAAACACAGTACTAGTAACTGACTGAGATCCCAAAGCACCGCCTGTGGCAAGCCAACCACCCTGGCGTCCTTATCTCAAGGCCGAAAAAAAAAAGAAGAAAAAAAGTGGGGGGGGGGGGGGAAGAAAAAGAAAAAAAATCTCCTCCTTCTCCTTTACCGGCCAGTAGCTGAGCTGGGCATTGAATTAAATTTCAACACGGCGTGAGGAGAGGTGTGGTGGTGAGGTGGCAGGAGAGGGGAGGAAGGGGGCGGGAGAGAAAGAAAGAAAGAAAAGAAAGAAAGTTGGGGAAAAAAAGGACAGACTTACAGCCCCCACTGTCTTGCTGTCAAAGGAAGAACAAGGGCGGGACAGCGAAGGAGGAGGGTGGGGATGGGGGCGGGGGAGGGGGGGGGGAAGGGGGGGGGTCTGGGGAAGGGGGAGGTGGGAAACAGGGGGCTTGGGGTGTAAGGGGATGGGTGAAGGTGGGAGGAGGAGATAGTATGGCAGGTGAGAGGATAGTGGATGTCCGCGCGCGCGCATGTGTTGTGTGTGTGTGTGTGTGTGTGTGTGTGTGTGTGTGTGTGTGTGTGTGTGTGTGTGTGTGTGTGTGTGTGTGTGTGTGTGTGTGTGTGCTGCATAGCTGTCTTCGTCTTTTATGAGTGTGAGTGTGACAATGAGTGTGTGTACGCGCGCGTGAGTGAGTGAGTACGTTTGTATGCGTGTGCGAGTGAGTGAGTGCGTGCGTGTATGTGCGTGCGTGCGAATGTGTGTGTGTGTGTGTTCGCGCGCGTACACACACTCACTGTCACACTCACACTCAAAAAGACGAAGACAGCTATGCAGCACACACACACACACACACACACACACACACACACACACACATGCGCGCGGAAATGCATGTCTGTACGTGCATGCATGTGTACGTTTGTGAGTGAGTGAGTGAGTACGTGCAGTGCGTGCGTGCGTGTGTGTGTGTGTGTGTGTTGTTTGGGCAGAAAAGGGAGTAGGGGTGGGGAGAAACGGAGCTCACGTGGACGCAATGTGCGTCATGTACCCACTACGCGCTCACAACATGTGTGTGTGTGTGTGTTGAAATGAACTTTCAAGCGTGAACACGCCTCGACCAGTGACTGTTTGAAAAAAAAAAAAAAAAGTTTTAATAAAAACAAGAATAAAAAAGCGGATCCCAAACCAACTGGACAAAAGCAAACATAAAAAAAAAAACCCAGAAAAGTAAGTCAGCTCCTTTCCCCAAAAAACCCTGACCCCACCTATGGCCGTGTTGGACTGAAGTTTTGGGTGTGCGTATATAGTGTTTTTCTTTCTTTCTTTCTTTTTTTCGATTTCCTTTGAGTCGAGGGAAGAAGTGAAGGAAGGGAGGGGAGGGGGCTGGGGGGGGGGGGGAGGGGGGGGGGAGGGAGGGAGGGAGACCAGCTTTCTGTGAGCGCGACATACAAGGTGATTGTTTGATCTGTATGGTTCGTTGGCGGTCATTTCTTTCTGTTTAAATGAAACAGGGCAAAAAAAAAAAAAGAAAAAAAAAGAAGTAGTCCTGTACTGTTAAAGGGATGACCGCTAGCTGACCTCAGCGTAGTGTGTGTGGGGGGGAGGGGCGGGGGGAGGGGAGGGAGAGGAGGTGGAGCGGGGGGAGGGGGAGGGGTGTGCTTGGGGTGGGTGGTGGGGAGGGGGTAGGTGGAGGTATGGGACATGTTTTTGACAGAAAAAAAAGCGAGAGTCCTGCCTGGCCCCCTCCACCTCTTCCTCCCCTCTCTCCCTCCCTCCCCCCCCTCCCCCCACACTCTTACCTCCCAGTGGGGATGGGTGGGGGGGGGGGGAGAGGGGGAGGCGGAGGTAAGTGGTTTTTAATCAGTTTTCAATTTGTTTGCTTTTCACTTTTTGGCTAGAGTTTTTCTTCTTTTTTTTTTTCTTTCTTTTCTTTTTTGTGATTAAAACAACATCTTTCTTTCTTTCTGCTACCTGTCATTTAATTCAGCTCCATATCTTTCTGTCTTTCTTTTCTTAAGTTTTTATCTTGTTTCATTTCTAGCTTTTCTTTGTTTTTTTTAGGCTTTTCTTCTTGCCTTCTTTCTTTCCTTTCTAGTTCCTTTATCTTTCTTTATTCCGTCCGACCATTTCCCGTTTACTTTCTTTTCGTCTTTTGTTTTTCTTTCTTTTTCCTTTTTTTTTTTCTAATCTCGTATTTATTCATTCAATCTCCATTCAGCTCTTCTTCAGTTTTTTGTCGTCCTTAAGTCTTTCTTTCTTTCTTTCTTTCCTCCCTTTTCATTCTTTATTACACCGCTGTCTGTCTTTCTCTCTTTCTTTTTCTTTTTCCCTTTCCTGGCATTCTTGTGATTTTCTTTCTTTCAGTCTTCCATCCTTACATGTTTCCGTTCATTTAGCTGTTGTTGTTTTTTTGTTGTTTTTTTGTGGTCCTTTCGGTTAAATGCTTTCTTCTTCTTCTTCTTCTTCTTCTTCTTCTTCTTCTTCTTCTTCTTCTTCTCTTCCCTTTTTTTTTCTTTCTTTTTCAGTTTGATTCTTTGTATAGCCAGCTTTCTTTGCCACCCCCCACCCCCTTTCTGTTAAATGCGTTCTTCTTCTTCTTCTTCTTCTTCTTCTTTTCAGTTCTCCTTCTTCTCTTTTCTTTCCGTCTTTTTCCGGCTTTCTTTCTCAATTTCTTTTCTCAGTATATCCAGCTTCGTAGTTTACTGTCTTCGTCTCTGACATTTTACGTTCTCCTTGAGATCGTTTGATGTGGGCCTGGCACAACAAACATTCACAAACCACCAGCCACGGTGTGTAAAACGTGTGTGCGTGTTGGGGTTCTGGGAGGCGGGGGGCGTGGGGGGGGAGGGGAGGGAGTTGAAAACATCCCCTGACAACTCAGTTTTAAAACAAAAACAGAAAGAAAGAAAGAAAGAATGAAAGAAAAAAAGTAAATGAAACAAAGAAAGAACAGCAGAAAGTAAGAAAGAAGAGATAAAGAAAGAAATGATAAGAGAAATTCAGAGACAGAGAGACAAACAGAGAGACGGGGAGAGAGAGAGGGGGGGGTAGAGAGAGAGAGAGTGGAATAGAGAGGGGAGAGAGAGAGAGAGTGGAATAGAGAGGGGGGAGAGAGAGAAAAAAATAGAGAGAAAGACTGAGAGAGAGAGAGGTGGATAGAGACAGAGAGAGGCAGAGAGAGAGAGAGAGAGAGAGAGAGAGAGAGAGAGAGAGAGAGAGAGAGACGAACGAAAAACGAAAAGAAGGAAAAAAAAAAGAACGGAAAGAAGAGACAGAGAGAGGAGGGAAAAAGAAAAGAAGTGGGGACAAAGAAAGACAGAAAATTAATGAGGACGAAGCAAACAAAGGAATTGCAACACCAAAGTGGTTGCGTTTGTGTGTGTGTTATGTACGAAGAGTGCGTACTGAGCATGTTGAGCCTGAGTCAGTAAAATACAGAGGCATAGTGAGTGTTGGCTGCTGCTAAGAGGAGAGGGTGGGGGGAGGGTGCCGGGGGGTAGAGGGGAGAGAATGAAGAAGAGAAAGTCATGGATGTCGTGCATGTTCACTGCATGTAGTGCCTTCTCTCTTTTAGAAAGTCATGGGTGTGGCATGTTCACTGCAAGTAGTGCCTTCTCTCTTTTAGAAAGTCATGGGTGTGGCATGTTCACTGCAAGTAGTGCCTTGTCTCTTTTAGAAAGTCATGGGTGTGGCATGTTCACTGCAAGTAGTGCCTTCTCTCTTTTAGAAAGTCATGGGTGTGGCATGTTCACTGCAAGTAGTGCCTTCTCTCTTTTAGAAAGTCATGGTTGTGCATGTTCACTGCAGGTAGTGCCTTCTCCCTTTTAGAAAGTCATGGGCATGTTCACTACCAGTAGTGCCTTCTCTCTTTTAGAAAGTAATGGGTGTGCATGTTCACTGCAAGCAGTGCCTTGTCTCTTTTAGAAAGTCATGAGTGTGCATGTTCACTGCAAGCAGTGCCTTGTCTCTTTTAGAAAGTCATGGTTGTGCATGTTCACTGCAGGTAGTGCCTTGTCTCTTTTAGAAAGTCATGGGTGTGCATGTTCACTACCAGTAGTGCCTTCTCTCTTTTAGAAAGTCATGGGCGTGCATGTTCACTACCAGTAGTGCCTTCTCTCTTTTAGAAAGTCATGGTTGTGCATGTTCACTACCAGTAGTGCCTTCTCTCTTTTAGAAAGTAATGGGTGTGCATGTTCACTGCAAGTAGTGCCTTCTACCTTTTAGAAAGTCATGGGTGTGCATGTTCACTGCAAGCAGTGCCTTGTCTCTTTTAGAAAGTCATGGGTGTGCATGTTCACTGCAAGTAGTGCCTTCTCTCTTTTAGAAAGTCATGGGTGTGCATGTTCATTACAAGTAGTGCCTTCTCTCGTTTTCTTTCACTTGGTTCCACAAAATGTGTGTTGTACTGTTTGCATGCGCTGTAAATATATATATATATATATATATATATATATATATATATATATATATATATATATATTATACACACACACACACATATGTATACATATATCATTATAAATTATGTATGTATATAAATCATGTGTGTGTGTGTGTTTGTGTGTGTGTGTGTTTGTGTGTGTGTGTGTGTGTGTGTGTGTGTGTCCTTCATGTTCTTTCCCTTCTCCGTTGCTCTCTTTCTTCTTCCGCTCTCTCCTTCGTCTTTTTTGTCTCCTTCTAACAACTCGTTTCCCCCTCTCTTATACTGATAGATAGATAGATAGATCAGTTGACGACCAAAAAAGTGTTCTGTACAAAGCTAAAATTCATATCCCAAAGAATGAAAAAATCAAAGAAAGATGAAGTAAAACCATGTGCCTACCACCTCTGGCTTAGAAAACGTAACGTTGAAATTGATCATT
>NC_134878.1:6063667-6073667 GCF_041734735.1 Babylonia areolata | reverse complement strand
GTAATTGGTGTTGTTGTTGTTGTTTAACGGCGGGTAATAATCAAAATAAAAAGGAACGTGTATATTGCTTTTCTTTCCTGCAGCCCTGAACGACAGACGGGGAGGGGAGGGAGAGAGAGAGAGAAAGAGAGAGAGAGGGGGTTGCGGGATGGAGGGGGGGGGGGGGGGGGAGAGATTTGCTGTGCCAGGCACACAGGGGCAGTTTCAGTTTTCAGTTTCAGATTCTCAACAAGATGTCGCTGCGTTCGGACAAGTCCATATCCGCTAAACCACATCTGCCAGGTAAGATGCCTGGCCAGCAGGATAACCCAACGCGCTTAGTCAGGCCTTGAGTGCATGCAGATGTATTTTGTGTACCTAT
The DNA here is from genome assembly GCF_041734735.1 of Babylonia areolata. NCBI lineage: Eukaryota > Metazoa > Mollusca > Gastropoda > Neogastropoda > Buccinidae > Babylonia > Babylonia areolata. Next base: position 6,073,306 of record NC_134878.1, on the reverse strand, counting down.
CAGAGTGGATTTCTTCTAGAAAACTTTGCCAGAGGACAAACATTCTCGTCAGTTGCCATCGGTTATTTTTCAGTGCGCCAAGTGCGTGCTGCACACGGGATGTCTGTTTTGCGTCTCATCCGAATGGCTAGACGGCTCAGTTTGATTTTTTTTTTAGTTTAAACTTGGGATGAAGGGCGAGAGCGGGAATTGATCTCAGACCCTCGCGGACTCTCTGTATTGGCAGATGAGCGTCTTAACCGTTCTGCCATCTTCCTCCACGGCACAGAGAGAGAGAGAGAGAGAGAGAGAGAGAGGTTGTGTGTGCGCGTGTGTGTATGTATGTGTAAGACAGAGACAGACAGAGATGACATAGACAGACAGACAGAAAAACAGACAGAGAACAGAGACACAGATAGAGACAGACACAGAATCAGACAGACAGACAGAGACAGATATAGAGACAGACAGAGAGAGACATAGACACAGATAGAGACAGACACAGAATCAGACAGACAGACAGAGACACAGACAGAGACAGACAGACAGAGACAGATATAGACAGACAGACAGACATAGACACATATAGAGACAGACACAGAATCAGACAGACAGAGACAGTTGTAGAGACAGAGACAGACAAAGGTAGACAGAGGGACAAACAAAGGGACAGTCAAGGTCAGCCACAGTGCGACTCACACTGTGGTCACAGACTCTCCGGGGATGACATATCAAATTAAGTGGTGTTTCTCCCTGTGTGTCATCGGAGTGGATGACGGTAAAGATGCGTGCTCCCCCCCCCCCCCCCCCCCCAACCCTATTTTTCTCTGTGTGTGTGTGTGTGTGTGTGTGTGTGTGTGTGTGTGTGTGTGTGTGTGTGAGCGTGAGAGAGAGGTAGAGAGAGGGAAGAGTGTGTTTGTGTACATGCTGTGTGTGTTTGTGTGTGTGTGTGTGTGTGTGATTGTGTGACCGCGTGGCTCTGTAAAGGGCGTGGTTTGTTGTGGTGTGGTGCGGTGGAGTGTGTGTGTGTGTGTGTGTTAATCCTCTCACTGGTCTATTGTCTACAGTGATAACAAAGTGGTGTGTGTGTGTGTGTGTGTGTGTGTGTGTGTGTGTGTGTGTGTGTGTGTGTTAGTGTGTGTGTGTGTGTGCGAGCGCTGGTGCGCGGGCGTGTGTGTGTTTGTGAGTGTGTGCGCGCGGGGGGGAGGGGTGGAGGGCGTAGGGGGGTGAGGCTGTGTGTGTGTCAAAACAACATGGTATTACACTTACAGTTTTGTCGCAGCAGATTTCACCGTTTGAGATTCGAGCAGCTCTCCGTGGGTAACTGCGCCATCAGCCTCAGTACAAGGTGGTGGTGGTGGTGGTGGTGGTGGTGTGTGTGTGTGTGTGTGTGTGTGTTTATTTTCTGTTTATTTTGTATTTTCAGTCTGCAAGTAAAGTAACGTTTACTATTAACTCTTCTTCAACAGAATCAGGTTCCAGGGACAATTATTCATCAATTGCTCAGTTTATCGTCTCACCCGAAATACTGGCTGGCACCAAGACCAACTCTCATGGTCTACCAGCCGCCGTGGCGAAGTGGTCATCTTCGCGAATTGACGACTGGGAGGACGCGGGTTCGCTCCTCATCAGAGGAGTGGGGGGCTGGGAGGGGGTGGGGGAGCGGGGTCAGGGGGACGAGGAGGGGCTGGGGGTGGGGTGGAGGGGGGGGTTGGTCAGGCTCCTACCCATAGGAGTGATGGCCTAGAGGTAACGCGTCCACCTAGGAAGCGAGAGAATCTGAGCGCGCTGGTTCGAATCAACGGCTCAGCCGCCGATATTTTCTCCCCCTCCACTAGACCTTGAGTGGTGGGCTGGACGCTAGTCATTCGGATCAGACGATAAAACGAGTTCCCGTGTGCAGCATGCACTTAGCGCACTTAAAAGAACCCACGGCAACAAAAGGGTTGTTCCTGGCAAAATTCTGTAGAAAAATCCACTTCGATAGGAAAAACAAATAAAACTGCACGCAGGAAAAAATAAAAAAAAATAAAAAACTGGGTGGTGCTGTAGTGCTGGGGAGAGCAGCCTGAATTTCACACAAAGAAATCTTTTGTGGTAAAAAGAAATACAAAACAAATACCAAAGCGGAGTGTGCTATGATGTCAAATGAGAACACTGGGACCACTGACACAAGGTCATCCCTGGACTGTGTCTTATGAAGGAGTGTTACTCCCATTTCTTGACCAACACTGCAGGTGTATGTATGCACTTATTTCTCAGTCTGATCGACGCTGGGATGTATTATCAGAGCTGGAGCCTTGACGAGTTGTCCAAGACCTGAGTAGATTTCCAATAGCAGCATCTCAATCATTCCCATTATCAGCCATCGTTATCGAAGTTCAGGAAACAAAACGTCCCCCCACCCACTCCCTCCCAAACAAATAAAACACTACACCTAATAAAAATAAAAATAATAATATGGGGCACACAAAACCAACCTTTCAAGAAAAGGATAAATGAAGGTTCGTGCGGGACTCGATCAAGTCTCGCGGACACATGGCTGCCTGGCCTGGGGCATTATCACTATGCCACCGCTTTACGCGCGCGCGCACGTGTGTGTGTGTGTGTGTGTGTGTGTGTGTGTGTGTGTGTGTGTGTGTGTTTCCACGCCTGCTTGTGTGTGTGAACTTTAGTGTAAGCCAGAAAGAGAGAGAGAGAGAGAGAGAGGTAACCTTTATCCGCAAAGTTTTTGGCTTGTGGCATAATGATTTTATGACATACATGGTCCAAGTCAAAATAAAGAAAAAACTGTTTCCCACAGGGTTTTTTTTTATACGTGTGTGTGTGTGTATGTGCGTGCGCGTGTGTGTGTGTGTCTGTGTGCGTGCGTGCGTGCATGCGTGTGTGTGTGTGCGTGAGTGCGTGCGTGCGTGTGTGTGTATGTGCGTGCGTGCGTGCGTGTGAGTGTGTGCGTGCGTGCGTGTGTTGGGTGAGAGGAGGGGTGAGGAAGTGGAAAGAAGAATAGACAACAACAAACATAGACCAGACTCCGCACACCCAAACCCTTTCCATTTGCCAAACAAAGACAGACCTTACCCCCCCTGTTTATCCACGGTCCAAGTTATCAATATTGACAAACACACAGCACCTCAGGGGCACACGCCATTCGCAGCAGATGGCATTCAAGCCAATGATAAGCGAGACAGTCAGTCTGTTAACACCGATACCTATCAATAATGCAGGCGGGGAATGATTGCAAATGCAACGAAATTGACACCACAAACTGGTGAATTCTTCTCAGCTTTCAGGCGGTGATAAAATTCGACCAGAACTGTGGCGATCTCACACAGCCCACAACCGTACTGACAAATTCAATGGCATCCATGAATAATTGAGGTCAAGTCATTTTGACTTCATCTGAGTGGAGGGGGGGTGGGGGTGGGGGTGGGGGGGCAACATGCGATGTCGCAATAGACAATCGGGTATTATGACGTTGTAAATATCATAATGCAGATCAAATGTGTTGGGAAAAAAATGTATAATCATCATGCATTCGCAAACTAACATAAAACGCTTACCCCACCCCCCACCCCCATAAAAAAAGCATCTCTGACCTATGTGGAATGATGGCCTAGAGGTAACGCGTCCGCCTAGGAAGCGAGAGAATCTGAGCGCGCTGGTTCGAATCACGGCTTAGCCGCCGATATTTTCTCCCTCTCCACTAGACCTTGAGTGGTGGTCTGGACGCTAGTCATTCGGATCAGACGATAAAACGAGGTCCCATGTGCAGCATGCACTTAGCGCACTCAAAAGAACCCACGGCAGCAAAAGGGTTGTTCCTGGCAAAACTCTGTAGAAAAATCCACTTCGATAGGAAAAACAAATAAAACTGCACGCAGAAAAAAATACCAAAAAAAAATGGGTGGCGCTGTAGTGTAGCGACGCGCTCTCCCCGGGGAGAGCAGCCCGAATTTCATACAGAGAAATCTGTTGTGATAAAAAGAAATACAAATACAAAATACAAAAATACAAAAAGTGGATTTTTCTAGGGTTTCATAGTTTCATAGCGTTTTGTCCAGTTACCGAGCAAGGGAATTTTGTACGATGTTACAATCCGGAAAAGGGAAAACAGCAACAACAACAGCAACACCCACACACACACCCACAAGTTTCAAGTTTCAAGTTTTAATTATCCTTTCACTCCTATTGGAGTATGGAGGATTACTGCAAAATAATCTTTTCGTGCCCAGAACAAACATTTCCAAATACACAACAATATCACATAAAAGTTGAGAAAACACAAATGTCTTTTAATGGGAATTTTGTTCAATCTTACAATCCAGAAAAGGGAAAACAGCAACAACACACACACACACACGCCCACACACATCCACACGCACACACACACACACACACACACACACACACACACACATACACACACACACACACACACACACACACACACACACACACACACAGATAGTGAAAAGACGCTAAACTAAAGAACACACACACACACACACACACACACACACACACACACACACAAACCCGGAAAGTTACTTAATCTGTTAACGATCCACCACTCAGAATTCAAAGCTTTTTGACTGGCGGGCTGGGGCAGAGAACACATCCTGGGTTAAAGATGCTTGAACGTGACTGCGTTTCACTGCGCCTTGTTTTATTCTCTTTACTTTCTTTTCCCCACACATCACACAAGGGTATGGATATTTGTTTTTCGTCGTCCATTGGAATCAGCGGTTTAGGTCTTGGTGTGGCCCTAAGTGGAGTTGAAGAACGATTTTTGCTGCGCTAAGTTTGTTAACCGTTAAGGATGTCCACAAGATTATGGAACTTGTTCAATGGAGGAAGGTGGTAGAGTGGTTAAGACACTCATCTACCAATACTGAGTCAGTGAGGTTCCGGGTTCGAATCTCGCTCTCAGTCGACCTTTCTCCCACGTTTGACTGGAAAATCAAACTGAGCGATCTTGTCATTCGGAGGAGACGATATACCGTGTGCAGCACGCACTTGGCGCACTGTAAAAGAACCCAAGCCAACAAAAAGTGTTGTCCTCTGGCAAAATCCTGTAGAATGAATCCATTCTGATAGGTACACAATTAATACATATGCAAGCACTCAAGGCCTGACTAAGCGCGTTGGATTACGCTGCTGCTGGTCAGGCATCTGCCTGGCAGATGTGATGTAGCGTTTATGAATGTGTCCCAACAAAGTGACGCCTCACACGTTATGTTAACACAAACAAGACACAAACACAGGTTGGTTTTTTATTTTTATTATTTTTTTTTATTTTATTTATTTTTTTTTCCCACATGCATGCATCATGAGCACGTGCGTGCGACATACTCCCACTTATGCACACGCTATGTTAATACAAACATGACACAAAAATAGGCTCCCCCCCACATGCATGCATCATGAGCATGTGCGTGTAACATGCTCCCAACTGCGCACACGTTATTGTTAGCACAAACAGGACACAAACACAGGTTTTTTTTGTTTTTTTTTTTGGTTTTTTTTTTTTTTTTTTTTCCAGTGATGCACGTCGCCTCGCCGCAGGAGCCCACTCACTTGACCAAGACTTACCTGTTTGTCTAAATGTGTGCTTTTCTCTTGATGTACTTTGTTTTTATTTTAATTTGTCCCGTCATGGATGATATAAATGATTGTCACTCAGTGATGGGTACTTATAAAGGAGTGTATTTTTCTTTATTTGAAAGCCTTTGCTCAGTTGTACTATGTACCATGCAAATAGAATGAGTGGATGCCCTTTAGACTCCACTAGAAAATATAGTATAAGTCATTAATTACTTGATATAATAGCCACAATAATAATAAAATAAAATGGAAAATATAAGCATTGTTTCCATGAACTGTCAAGGACTGGGTAACGTTAAAAAGAGGAGAGATGTTTTTCACTTTCTTAGACAAAAGAAACACTCCATTTATCTCCTTCAAGATACACATTTCGACCCAAATATTGAATCGCATGTTAGATCTGAATGGGGTTACACTTGTCACTTTGCATCTCATAATTCACAATCCAGAGGTGTTGCTGTTATGTTCAATAACAATTTTGAATTTAAAATTAAAAAGGTGTACAAGGATCCTAATGGAAACTGCATAATTATTTCCTTTACAACAGTAGAAAAGGATTTCTTAATTGTAAACATTTATGGCCCAAACAAAGATTCCCCAGAATTTTATGATGAACTGGAAAAAAATATTACACAGTTTGGATACCCAAACCTGATTATTGGAGGTGACTGGAATCTAGTTCTTGACCCACATAAAGATTATTCTAATTATAAACACATAAATAACCCTAAAGCTAGAGACAAAGTAGAAGATATTATGACAAACTTAGATATGTATGATGTTTGGCGAGACTTAAACCCTGATAGTACACGTTTTACATGGCGTAGACCATCCCCTTTTCAACAGAGCCGTTTGGACTTCTTCCTTATATCTGAATGTTTGATACAGTATGTGCATGAAGCAGACATCCAATATGGCTATAGGACAGACCATTCAATGATAGTTCTTAAACTTTCATTTGGCGAAAAAATTAAACGAAAATCTTTTTGGAAATTCAACAATTCTTTACTGAAAGATATAGATTATGTAAATGAAATTAAAGAAGAAATCAAACAAGTTATTAGAGAATATGCAGTTCCATTATACAATTATGAAGAATTAAGAAACATTCTAATGTCCGAAATACAGTGTGTAATATCAGACCAATTATTGTTAGATGTTCTATTAATGAAGATTAGATCAAAAACAATCTCATATGCCACAATGAAAAAACGTAAAACAGAGGAGGAAGAACAACAGTTAGAAATAGAAATACAGAACTTAGAAAGCAGGAATGTCAGAACATGTCAAGAAAATGATAGAATAGAAGAGAATAAGTTAAAGCTTGTAGATATTAGAAAAAAGAAGATGGAAGGAGTACTCATGCGTTCAAGGGCCAGATGGATAGCAGAAGGAGAAAAAGTATCAAAATACTTTTGTAATCTTGAAAAAAGGCACTTTGTAAATAAGAGTATGAAGAAATTAGTTACAGACAAAGGAGAAGAAATCCATGAACATAATGTAATATTAAAGGAGGTTCACGATTTCTATAAACATTTATATAAAAAGAGACTTATTCAAACATGTGAAATAGCAGATATTGTTAAGGAAATGCCTAAACTTAGTAATATAGAAATAGAAAACCTTGAGGGTGAAATTACTTATGAAGAAGCTACCCAGGCACTTAAACGCATGCAGAACAATAAGAGTCCAGGTACTGACGGCTTTTCTGCCGAATTTTTTAAATTCTTTTGGAAGGATCTTGGATACTTAATTGTCAGGTCACTAAATGAAGGTTTGAAGAAAGGTGAACTGTCACAAACACAGAAAGAAGGCATAATAATTTGTATACCAAAGGGTGACAAACCAAGAGAATTTATTAAGAACTGGAGACCGATATCTTTATTAAATGTTGTTTATAAAATTGGATCTTCTTGCTTAGCAAATAGAGTTAAGTCTGTGCTGTCCTCTTTAATTAGTGATGACCAAACAGGATTTATGTCTAACAGATTTATTGGTGACAATATTAGATTAATATATGATACGATTCATTATTTAAATTCAAAGCAGTTGCCTGGTTTATTGATTTGTATAGATTTTGAAAAAGCGTTTGATACTGTTGACTTCACTTTCATGATGAAAGTGTTAAAAGCATTTGGATTTGGTCCAGTCTTCTGTAGATGGATAAGTACCTTTTATCAAAATATTAAATCAGCAGTAGTAGTAAACGGAACGGCGTCTTCTTGGTTTCCAGTAGAGAGAGGATGTCGTCAAGGTGATCCCATTTCACCCTACTTATTTCTTCTATGTGTTGAAATCCTTGGCATAATGATAAGAGAAAATAAACTGATTAAAGGTATTAATATTAATAATACAGATCATAAAATTGCACAGTTTGCAGATGACACCCAACTGATGACCAAAGGAGATAGAATATCGTTTGAGGAGATCATAAGGACAACTGACTCGTTTAGTAGTTTTTCAGGATTATATATGAATGCAGGTAAAACTCAAGCAATATGGCTGGGTAGCAGAAAACAATGTCAAATTAGATATCTACCTCATTTAAAAATGGTATGGAACCCACCAAAATTTAAAATCTTAGGAGTGTGGTTTACTGTTGATTTAGAAGAATGTGAGGAATTAAACTATAAAGACAAAATGTCTGAAATTAGAATGTTATTTAGAATATGGATAAAAAGACCGATTACCCCTTTAGGAAGGATAGCTGTTCTCAAGTCACTGATTTTATCAAAAATAACCCAGTTATGGATGTTTCTACCAAATCCACCTGATGAATATATTGATGAGCTGCAGAAGGCATGTTTCAAGTTTATTTGGAACAAAAAACAGGATCGAATAAGTAGAAAAACAGTAATTAAAAGTACAATATTAGGAGGATTAGGAATGTTTGACATCAAACAATTTATTAAAGGTCTTAAACTGAGCTGGATACGTAAATTAAAGTTTTCAAACCATAAATGGACAATAATAATAAAAGAAAGCAATCCAGTTATCAAAGATATTGATAGATATGGACCCTGTCTACCAACACCTAATGATAAGAATAAGTTCTGGATCCATGTTTTCCAAGCCTACAAAGAATTTTGTCAGAAGGTCCCACTATTAAGTAGTAAAGAAGTTTTAGCAGAACCAATCTTTCTGAACCAAAATATTAAAATTGGAAGTAAGATTTTATCATACAGAAATTGGATGGAAAAGGGGGTCTGGAATATTTCTCATCTAGTGCACGGGGACAGTAGTTTCCTTTCCTATGAAGATTTTAGTCAAAAGCATGGAAATATAACAAATTTCCTTACTTTAAATGGTTGCATAAGGTCAGTTAGAAATTATATAAAAAACCTAAACATTAAAATTGATAATAACACTGCTTTGCAGATGAGAAAATCATTACAAATGATATATTCAGTGAAAAAAGGAACAAAAGTTTATTATGATACTCTAGTTAAAAACAATACGACCCCTAAATGCTGTAAGAAATGGAACGATTTGTTGCAACTGAACATTAATTGGAAACAGACATTTCACAAAATACACAAAATAAGTGATGTTAACTTAAAATGGTTTCAAATAAGATTAGTTCATAGGATTATTGCAACAAACAAATCACTGAAACAGATGAATATCTCTCATAATGATAAATGTAGCTTCTGTGGATCACATCCAGAAACCATTGAACACCTTTTTTGGAGATGTGAGATTGTGCAGAGATTTTGGACTGCTTTCCAAACTGATATTAATAACAAATGCAGTAATGTATACAATGCCCAATTATGTGAAGAATTAGTTTTATTTGGAAACTTACACACATTTGCTACAGATGACATTTTAGATTTTATTATTTTACTTGCCAAAAACTTTCTGTACAAATGCAAATTCAATAAACAACCACCACAACTCAATGCATTTAAAACACAGCTCAGATACAGATACAAAATCGAAGAACATGCATCTTATATACTAATGAACCATCATGCTTTCCGTACAAAGTGGAACAGTTACCTTCCAATTATGGAAACTGTTACTTAATCATAATTTCACATGTTCCATAGTTAC
>NC_134878.1:6053667-6058667 GCF_041734735.1 Babylonia areolata | reverse complement strand
AGACCCACCATAGAGTACGCCTCAACCTCGTGGGGCACAGCCTCCAAGACCAACAAGAGCCGGCTCGACAAAGTCCAAAATATGGGACTACGCCTCATACTTGGAGCCATGAGGTCCACACTGATCCATGACATGGAGAAAACTGCTAACGTCGAGCCCCTGGAGAGAAGACACGACCTGAAAGTCCTGATGCAGGGAGAGAAGCTCAGAAGACTGCCCTCACACCACCTACACCACAGACTGGAGCAGCCCACCAAGAACCGTCTCAAACGTCAGAGCCTCAACCACCAGTATAAAGCACTCAGAGCGCAGCACAGCGATGTTCTGGCGGCAAAAGGGGAGTCTTGCACTGACCTTGCCTTGCCTGACTGGAGGCTCGACCAAGAGATAGAGGCCACCATCAGCCTCAGAGTTCCTGGCATCACCACGAAAGACCAGCAACCAGCCACTCTCAAGATCCTGACTCTGGCCATGATAGAGGAGTCGTACCCAGCCAGCTCCTGGACCCATGTATACACGGACGGATCAGCGGAGGAAGCCACATACAGCGGAGGCAGTGGTGTCTACGTCAGATTTCCCGATGGAGAGCACAGCAGCATCGTACTCCCTGGAGGAAAGCTCTGTTCCAATTTCAGAGCTGAAGTCCTGGCCATTAAAACAGCAGCAAAATTCCTCTCCTCCTGTGGAAAGCCCCTGGCAGCATCTCCATCTTCACTGACTCCATGTCCACACTCCAGGCCCTTGACTCCCCTGATTCTGGTCCACTGATCCAGTCCCTTAAGGCCTCCCTCGCAACCCTTACCCAAACAGCCCCAACGACCCTCCAGTGGGTGCCTGCCCATGTAGACCTCCCAGGCAACGAGCGTGCAGACCACCTTGCTAGGGAAGGAAGCCAGCTCACACAGCCAACCGTTCCTGCCACGTATGAGGAAGCAAAAACTCTCCTCCGCAGCAGATTCCGAAGAGGCTGGTTCACCCTGAACGCCGGAGGCTACCAGGCACACCAGGACACTGGAGAGGAGACACCAGACTACTATCCACCGCCTTCGCACAGGACACTGCGGCGTCCGAGTACACCTGAAGAGGATTGGAGTGGCAGCCACATCCCTATGTGATTGCGGCCAGGCTGACCAGACCCCATCCCATATCCTCCAAGACTGCCCCCTGTATGAGAAGATGCGGCAGCAGTCCTGGCCTGGGGGTGCTGACCTCAACACCAAGGTCTGGGGTACGGTAGCCGGTCTTCGCCGGACGTCCGAGTTTGTGGCATCCCTCGGACTTCGACCCTGACTGCGTAGCTGTCGAACGCAAAAGAAAGAAAGAAAGAAAACAGAAACAGAAAAGAACGCATGAAAATACCACGTGCATACATCCACACTTCCCTGCAGAGAGAAAAAAAATTGCAAACACAAAACATCGATTTTATATTATCAGACAAACCAAGCTATCATTACTGACACGCTATCAATATTGATAATGCACGCGGCCAGTCACGCCGTATCTGGTCCGTGTTCTGCACACAGGATTCTGGGCTGATTGACAAATCAGCTTCGGTTAGCTGATATCTTAACATGCATTGACAGAGTATTTTCTGATTCACCAACAGGACCTTGAAGAGTAAGGGAGAAAACGAGGCATGGAATGAGGGAACGATGTGGGTTGGTGGTTAGAAAAAGGCATATATAAAAACAGAAGGACGCGCACACGAATACAACACACACATGCAAACACACACACACACACACACACACACACACACACACACACACACACACACGAACAAACACACACGCACACACACACGCACACACATTCGAGCATACATACACCTAAACTCGCACACACGTGCGCACACACAAACTCACACACATGCGCGTACGCGCGCGCACACACACACACACACACACACACACACACACACACACACACGAACAAACACACACGCACACACACACGCACACACATTCGAGCATACATACACCTAAACTCGCACACACGTGCGCACACACAAACTCACACACATGCGCGTGCGCGCGCGCACACACACACACACACACACACACGGAGGAAGAATAAAGAAAAGACAAACACAGAGACTCAGAAAGGGAAGAGACAGAGACAGACAAAGAGATAGAGAGACAGAGAGATAGAGGTGTGTTGACAGACAGATTGCGTGACCCAAAAACAGTGACAGAAAATTTAACTAATTATGGATAATAGAATTACGTAATAAAGTATATTGAAAAAAAAAAGAAACAAACAAAGAGAAATGGATAAACATACCACGTGCGTACATCCACTCGCCTTCCTTCCTCGAAAAAAAGAAAAAGACCGAACGAGCACAAAATATCGATTTATAATATCATACAAACCAGGCTATCATTACCGACACGCTATCAATATCGATAGTGCACGGCCAGTCACGCCGTATCTGGTCCATTTTATGCACACAGGATTCTGGGCTGATTGACAAATCAGCTTCGGTTAGCTGATACCTTAACAAGCTGTTCAGAACGCAGACTTAAAGGCGAACACGAAATAGATAGATAGATAGATATGAAAAAGAAAGAAAGAAAGAAAGATAGATAGATAGATAGACAGATAGATGGACAGACAGATAGATAGAAGAAACAAAGACAGAAAGAACAAGAAAACTGCAGGTCGCCAATCGGTTGCTGGAAGGGGAAAGAAGGTGAGCTGAGGGTGATAGGTAAAGAACCCGTCCATTGCATGCAATGGCCAATGCACGCAAGTATACACTCGGAAACGTGCGCGCGTACCTACATACACGAACATGCACACACACGTACACGCACACACACACACACACACACACACACACACACACACACACGCACAGAGGGAGAGAGAGATCGAGAGACAAACAGACAGAGACAGAGAAAGAGAGAGAGAGAATTACAGGCAGAGGAACAGACCAAAAAAATAACAACAAACAAAACAGGCTTTCTAGACACATAAAAATATGTTACAGCCACACTGACCAAAACTGTCAACTCGTAAAAGACAAAACAACAACAGCAACAACAACAACAACAACAATATAAAAAAGAAAGAAAAAGACTTCATATCAGACAGTCCACGCTATCACCACTGACAGGCTGTTAATATTGATAATGCATTGTCAGGGCCAACATCTCTGGGTTCATTTTCTGCAAATGAGATTGTTGGCCGACTGTTTTAATTTCTTTCTCTCTCTCTTTTTTCTCTCTCTCTCACTCTCTCTCTCTCTCTCTCTCTCCCCACAAACGGGAACTGCGTGTGTGATGGACAAATTGTTTGTGATTCTTGATATCTTATTAAACATTGACAGGACACTTTGCCATTCGGACACGTGTCGTGGATGCCTGAGAGAAACGAGACAGAAAATTTGGGAGGCGGGTACCAGTGGGGGAAGGGGGGTTACAGTGGGGTTACGGGGGTTTAGAAGCGGAGGGATGAGGGGATGGCAGGCAGAGAAACCCAAACACACACACACGAGACAGAGGGAGGAAGGGAAACAGAATGTGTGTGAGTGAGAGAGTGAAAGAGAGAGTGAGTGCATGTGTGTTTGTATGTGTCACAGAGAGAGAGGGAGAGAGAGAGGGGGGGAGATTGAGAGAGAGAGAGAGACAATGAGCGCGCGTATGTGTTTGTGTGTGGGGAGGGGGGGGGGGCGATCGAGTGAGCGAGCGATCGAGAGAGAGAGAGAGAGAACTCGAACTCGAACATTTTAATGACAAGGTCATTTGCTCGTGTCAAGGGGGTGGGGGTTGGGGGATCGGGAGGTAGGAAGGACAGGGACAATGATGGAGAGAGAGAGAGAGAGAGAGAGAGAGAGAGAGAGAGAGAGAGAGAGAGAGAAACACTGTACCTGCAATGGTGGTCAGAAAATGTGACTCGAGCAACTCTCACAAACGCAAGCTTACGTGAAGTACATGACATTCCACCGTATGGTCCCAGTGTTTGCATTTGAACCATAGCGAACTCTGAGTACAGGAGCCATTTAGGATCCGAAAACGCTCACAAGTATGCTTCTGATAGTGTTCAAACCCAAGTCCTACCAAGCTGTTTCCCTCATCATGCCAACCACTTTGCCAGTGCGACAGGCAACAAGAAGAGAAATATTGTACAGCTGCACACACACACACACACACACACACACACATAGCTCCCTTCATTCACGAAGAGAGAAAAATGAAATCAATTCGATATCAGAGAACCGTAGATATCAACACTGGCGGCACGCTATCAATATAAGGAAAAGCTCTGACAGTGTCAAGTCTGTCTGCAAATGGGATTCTGACTGCTTGAGAAATTGCCTGTTACATTGGATCGAATTCCGCACCGATATAATACGTTGCCGTTCAAAACGAAATCTTGGGGGGATTGAGAGAATGCTGCAGAGGATGAGGAAAGAGAGGGGCATGAATAGACAAAGAGCAGACTTAGGAGGAGGGGGGGGGGGTGGGAGAAGGGGAGAGAGGGTTGGCGAGGGAAGAAAGGGTGGAAAGAAAGGGATATAATGTATGTGTGTGTGTGTGTGTGTGTGTGTGTGTGTGTGTGTGTGTGTGTGTGTGTGTGTGTGTGTGTGTGTGTGTGTGTGAGTGAGTGAGTGAAAGAGAGAGACAGAGACAGAGACAAAGAAACAGAGAGACAGAGAGCCATGGGTTGGTTCTCACGAATGAGTGATGTTGAAAAAAAAAAAGCCCGGAAGTACATCACATATCAAACAAAGTAAAATAAGAAAGATATAGATATCAAACCACACACGTGTGTACAACTTCGTATGCCCGTGCAGACAGAAAATAACGAATATACATATTCTTTCTTGTGTTAAGATTAGACTTCATTCTTACATTTTCCAACAACACACTTGCAAAAATATTAAAGTCTTCATGAAAACATAGGATTTTTAGTTCAGCTGTTCCAAATGTTCAAAAGCAAATTACCTGGTGACTATTCTGATATTCGACAACATCTGTGTGTATGGGCCTGCTGGA
>NC_134878.1:6038667-6046167 GCF_041734735.1 Babylonia areolata | reverse complement strand
CACCTGCTGCAGTATGTCACTGATCAGAGCAAAGTCACAGTTGTGATTGTTAATCATCTAAACATGACTGCTGTGGAGCTGAAACGAAAACCTCACAAGCAAGGGCAGGTTGCACTGGCTGTAACCCTTGCATTGCTGAAAGCGGGGTTAATTAATGTCGACACCCCCATACTCACGTGATATGACTAACAGGGTTAGCATCAAAGGAAAGGTACTTGGCGTTAGGAACTTCACGCTACTCTGACAACACCATAACGAAAACATGCGAAACTGGACAACGAGCAGCGAAAATGCCAATGTGTGTGTTGGGTGTTTGTGATTCTATCTCACAACAGTTCGAACTGAATGTGCACACATGCGTATAAATAGTTGGGGGTGTTTCTGTGCATGTGTGTGTTGTCTTTTTCTTTTCCTTCTTCTTCTTCTTCATTCTAATATCATCATCTTAGATGAACAGACTATAAATAAATAAACGAACGAATTCTTCTTCTCCTTCTTCTTCTACTTAGCGCTTTTTAGCAGGTTAAAACACGTGTATTTATTGTCACTCATACTGAAAACGAGGCCTAGGACTTGAACCACCAGCGTCCTGTTGGGTAGAAACCCCTCCCTCACCCATCCCCCCACCCCACCAGCACCCCTCAAACAGCAGCCCCTTTATCTCACCTCGATCCTCTGTTTCTCTCCCCTGCCTTCCCCATGTTCTCTCTCTCTCTCTCTCTCTCTCTCTCTCTCTCTCTCTCTCTCTCTCTCTCGATATATATACACATATACATGTACACACACACACACACACACACACACACACACATATATATATATATATATATATATATATATATATATATATATATATATATATATATATCGAAATCTATCTTTCTTTGGCTCCATTCTCTCTCATCCTCTTTGCCAGTTCACAAAATAATGAAAGTAATATAGTGCTTTTACGCAAATCAAAGCACTTTATATTATATTAACATGTCGGACAGACACAAACTTTTCAAAAACGCCCCTCCCATTCCTCCCCACCCACCCACACACATACTTACACACAAATAAACACAGAGCGTGCATTGCGTAATAACAAAAAGGGCAACAAAACCCCTGTTTCAAATCATTCTCCCCATTCCTGTTCAAAACAGAAATGGGAGGGCAGAAAGAAAGAACAAATAGAGGAGAATGCTGCAGAAAAAAGAGAGAGAGACAGGGACACAGACACAGCAACAAACAGAGATGGAGAGATGTTAAAAAAAAAAAAAAGCACGGAAATATGGCGTCAATTCAGGCCAATCTCTGGACACAATCTGTATCAAAACCAGGGAACAATCCACCCTCAGGAACGGCAAACAAATTGACAGCTTTAAAGTCCGGTTCCCAGGCGGCCTGGCAATGAGAGGGAAAATTCATCAAACACGCCTGTTCTCACTGCACGGTCCGCCATGGCGTTTGGCAGCTGCAGACTCCGGTCCTCCGAGATGGTCGGTTTTCAGGCAACGCGATCGAGCCGTTCGGAATTTGTCGGCGGTCCCTGGTCGGGTTTTGAATGGCGGAATCCTCGTGGGGAGTGTTGCTTTTCATCGTTTTAGTGTTTGTTTGTTTTGTTCTGTTGTGGTTTGGGTTTTTAGATGATTTGGTTTGGTTTGTTTGTTTGTCCATTGATTGCTCTATGCGTGCGTGTGTGTGCGCGCATGTGTGCGAGTGTGATGCGTGTGGGTGTGTATGGACGTGCGTGTGTGTGCTTGTGTGTCTGTGTGCCTCTGTGTGTGTGTTAGAATCTGTGTGTATGTCTTTGTGCACAGGTATGCATATATCAGTGTGTGTGTGTGTGTGTGTGTGTGTGTGTGTGTGTGTGTGTGTGTGTGTGTGTGTTAGTATCTGTGTGCTTGGGTGTGCATATGTTAGTGTGTGTGTGTGTGTGTGTGTGTGTGTGTGTGTGTGTGTGTGTGTGTGTGTGAAAGAGAGAGGTTTGGATACTTCTTTGTTTTCCCTTTTCACTGTTCCAGTGAGGACGGACGAGGGGGAAGCTGGAATGTTGGCATTTGCGTTTAATCAGGGGAGAATTGCGGCTTTTTGTTTATAGTCATAATCAGGATAATTATTTCGGGCGTTTATGTTGCCGCTGACGCCGCTGCTGTTAACGCAATCATCATCCTCATCATTGTCATCGTCGACGTTATTATTTTTTTTTTAATCACGGCTATTAAAATGATTTCCATGAACGTCCACCGACAGAGTTGACCATGGATAGCGCATTACTTTGTAAATTGCTATAATTGTATTACTATTATGACAATTATTGTTGTTTTCAAATTGCTGTTGTTACTGGATTTAATAATTTGATCGACGGCTGAATGTTCTTTTCACCCAAACCACAGAGAAGTAAAATAGAGACTGATGTTTCACTGATTCCAAGATCATTTCAAAATGGAAAAGAAGAAGAGATCATTGCGCTTAAACAAACACCCGTTGAGTCAGTATGATTGAACCCTTTGGTTAGGGACCTTCACCTAAATCTGCGGAAAGCAATCCCCATGTCCATTCTCTCTCTCTCTCTCTCTCTCTCTCTCTCTCTCTCTCTCTCTCTCTCTCTCTCTCTCTCTCTCTCTCACAAGACACCTAGGTGTACCTCTCAAATCACCCAACAAACTTATTTATTCAGAGTTAAGACGATATCCCCTTTACATTAATTCATATTTAAAAACTGTAATATATTGCTGGTTTCGGTTGTTAGAAATGAACGAAAACAGATTACCAAAGCAGGCATATCTTATGTTATCAAACCTGGACGCGAAGGTTAAAAAAAAAATGTCGGATTACAGGGATCAGAGAAAATCTAGCTAAAACAGAATTTTATTAATTATGGCTAAAACAAGGAACTGACAATATCAAGGTATTTCTGTCCCAGTTCAAGCAACGTCTGACTGACATGTATTTACAAGAATGGACAGCGTCTTTTTGGGGGAAATAGAAAGATATGATTTGTATAGATCCGTACAAGTTTTCAGTTTCAGTAACTCAAGGAGGCGTCACTGCGTTCGGACAAAACTATATACGCTACACCACATCTGCCAAGCAGATGCCTGACCAGCAGCGTAACCCAACGCGCTTAAAGAAATCTCTCCCAGGCGGGGAACTGAACCCCGGTCTCCTGCGTGACAGGCGGGGATACTGACCACTATACTACAGACAGTTTCGGACATGGGAATTATTTCAAGCATGAAAACATGCTTGACGAAAGAGACCGAAAACGCACGCACGCCTACGCATGCATCTGTCTTTCAGAAAGTGCGTGCGTGGTGTGTTCTTCGTGAAGACTCGCTTGTCAGAGCAGCGTCGTTCATCTGATAGCTCTTTTGTCATCATCAGCATCAATCATAGTAACTGGTGGCTAGTAGCCAGGGGGGGGCGGGGGGGGGGGGACGTTGAAGCACGTGGGATTGGTTCCCAAGGACGGGGATTATATAAGGGGAGGGAGAAAGAGAGAGAGAAAGAGAAAGCAGGGAGGGGGCAAGGTGTGTGGGTGTGTTGGTGTGTGTGTGGGTGGGGGGGGGGGGACTGAAGACCTGCCAACTGCCCTCTCAGAACTCCAACTCCCCCCATTTCCCTCCCTTCCCTCGTACTTACACCAGTACCCCCCCCCCCCCCCCAAACACACACACACACACACACACACACACATACACCTTACAGAAAACTAAAACGCATCCATCGTTCTGCTTCCCACCTTCTCCTTTTGGGTTTCACATTTCTCACGAGAGAGTTTATTCTTTCTCATTCACTGGAAAAAAAAATTAGAGAAATAGCATAGAGTATTTTCGAGTGATTGTGAGTACAACTTTGTAATCTCCACATACTGGGATCGCCAGTTCCTGTTTCGTATAATGATAATCAGCGACGTTTTATATTTGGGGCGGGGGGTGGGGTGTGCGTAAATAAACATGGAGAGAAAAAAGAAAGATGGGAAACACAGAGAGAGAGAGAGAGACAAAGAGAGAGAATGAAAGAGAGAGACAGACAGACAGAGAGAGACAGAGATTGAGACAGAAAGAGACAAAGAGAGACAGACAGAGAGGGAATGAGAGAGAGAGAGAGAATGAGAGAGAGACAGAGACAGAGAGAAAGAGAGAGAGACAGACATACAGACATGCACAGGGAAAAGAGGAGCGCGGCAGTCACATAAACAAACGCACATGAAAAAGAGACAACTCACATGCTTCAGTTAATTTGACAAAGCTTTTTTTTGACAGATGCGGATAGTAAAATGCCAACTTCAAAAAATAAACCATGACATTTTGAGCTCTGTAAGTTGTTACCGCACCCACATACTCACCTACTCACTGTTTATGATGGAGTCATTTTCCTGTTTTAAGTTCACAGAGGTCCTCTTGGACACGGGAAAGCAATGAGTTCGATTTCGTTCAGCCGGAAAGATCTTCACTAACTTCCCCAACCCTTCACACACACACAGACACAGACACACACACACACACACACACACACACACACAATCACACACACACACACACACACACACACACACACACACAATCACACAGCGCATAATTACACCCACACACGTAACCCCCACCCCCCCACATGAAGAAACACCCATCCATCCACACCACACCCCGACACGCACAAACTCACTCACACGCGCGTGCGCGCAAGCACACACACAAGTACACACGCACAAAAAAACTCGCGTGCGCACAAAGTGTCTCACACACACACACACACACACAAACTCACACACACACACACACACACACACACACACCCTCTACCCACACACACACACACTGCCCAGCCCCGATACCCACACCCACACGCCACGGGACTGCTCTCTCAGTGTGGTACCGCCATGCACGCCACAGACCAAAAAAAAAAAAAAAAGAACAGAGACAAGACTGACAGTACAGAAGAGTTGGTCCGAGAGTAGCTAAGCGAGGCAGCACAGTCCAGCCAGGAGGCCTCCCCAGATTGATGGCATGTATAAAAGTTAACATCGTCATACAGGCATGAAATGCGAATCAGGGTTGCCATGGCGACTGAGCGATGTGAATTTATTTTCATTACTGGTACCAGTTTGCCGATTCTTCCACTATGCAGCACTTTTTACAGGCAGTCCAGAACTTACTCAGACTCTGGGGCACCTCGGTTATAGGGGGTTTGGGGGTGTTGGAGGGAGGACGGGGGGTGTTGGAGGATAGGGGTGGGGGTTGTAGTGGTGGTGTGGTGTGGTTGGTTGGTTGGTTGGTTGTTCGTTTAGTTTTGGGGTACTTTTCTGTCGAAGGGGTTTCACAAGGGGAGGGGAACATTTGGGGCGGGGAGGGTGTGTGTGTGTGTGTGTGTGTGTGTGTGTGAGTACTGAAGTTTGTGTTTATGCTTTTGTTTCTGGTTTTGCTTTGGTTCGTAAGAACAACAACTAAAACTACTACTACTACTACTACACACATTTACTTATCATCATTTTTGCTTTATAGCCTTGCTGACTATTTTTCGTGACTACTACTAGTAGTAGTAGTAATAGTAGTTGTAGTAGTAGTAGTAGTAGTAGTAAAAGTGGTTAGTTGTGGTCGTGTTCCTGTTATTGTTATAATTACGATTATAATTATCATTATCATCATTCATTATTATTATTATTGTTTGCAGCCTTGCTAACTACTGTTCGTGACCAGTAGTAGTAGTAGTAGTAGTAGTAGTAGTAGTAGTAGTAGCGGTTTTTTTGTTGTTGTGGCGGTGTCCATGTTTTTGTTATTGTTTTCATTATTATTGTTATCAATATGACTATCATTATTAGTATCATCATCATCATTGTTGCCTTGCTGACTATACACGGCCAAATCAGGCCCATCAAATGGCGAATAACACAGAAGAATTTGTACTCGTTCAGTCCCAGTTATGCACATTTCTTCAATGAAACATGCCTCTGATGTGGACCTTTCCCTCAGTTTTTTGGTTTGATCTGGTTTAGTTTGGTTTCAAGGTTCGGGTTGGTTTTGGTTTGGTTTGGTTTGGTTAGGTTCGGGTTGGTTTTGGTTTGGTTTGGTTAGGTTCGGGTTGGTTTTGGTTTGGTTTGGTTAGGTTCGGGTTGGTTTTGGTTTGGTTTGGTTAGGTTCGGGTTGGTTTTGGTTTGGTTTGGTTTGGTTTTGGTTTTGGTTTGGTTTGGTTTGGTTCGGGTTGGTTTTGGTTTGGTTTGGTTTGGTTTTGGTTTTGGTTTGGTTTGGTTCGGGTTGGTTTTGGTTTGGTTTGGTTTGGTTTTGGTTTTGGTTTGGTTTGGTTTGGTTTTGGTTTTGATTTTGGTTTGGTTTGGGTTGGGTTGGGTTGGGTTGGGTTGGTTGGGATGGTTTGGTTTGGGTTGATTTGGTTTGATTTGGTTTGGTTTGGTTTGGGTTGATCTGATCTGGTTTGGGTTGGTTTGGTTTGATTTGATTTTGGTTTTGGTTTGGTTTGGTATTGGTATTGGTTTGGTATGTTGTTGTTTTCCCACGAGAGGATAGAAATATAGTTATACATAATACACATAATGTTATAACAATTACGGGCATACAAACAACAACAACAACAACAACAACAAAATACCAGCAGGCAACTCACACGTCCCAGGCGAAAACAAACATAGTAAGAATACCCAGTTATCAATTCCATAAAATAAAAAAAAATAAAATCACAAAAAAAATATTCATGGCTTTGTAGTGAACCAAAATATTCCGTGAATCAGTCGTGGACCAATAAAGGCAGAAAGGAAGAGAAGACAGGAAGAGAAGAGCGAAGCCAGAAACACAGTGATAGAGAAAAGAGAAAACATTAAAGCAGAGGAGGGAAAAGTTGGGGATACTATCTGCATGAATGTGAAAGCAAACCCACCACCCTCCCGTCCTCCCTCTCTCTCTCTCTCTCTCTCTCTCTCTCTCTCTCTCTCTCTCCCAAAAACAAAACACCCCAAAATTGAGAGTTCACTGAGACGCACACACACACACACACACACACACACACAAGCCCACGCGCACGCGCACGCATTTACACACACACACACACACACACACACACACACACACACACACACACACACACACACACACACACACACACACACACACACACCGCTCCTGTATTTTCATCCTCTTTCGAGGTTTATGTGTCTTTATTATTCATGCCCGGTCTGGACCGAAATGTTTATATAATTTGTCATACGGCATTCACAACGACACACATTTTTGTGTTTCAAAGTCAGCGTTTTCTATCGCCATCAAACGTGTTTTGACTTGAACTGTCTAGACATTTTTATTTGAACATCTCATAAAGTTCGCAGTCGATGATACAGTTTTTGTCTCATGGCGTGCGATTAAAAAAACAAAAAAACAACAACAACAAAAAACAAACACAACCTTATATGTGTGTGTGTACTTTCCATTTATTGGTCTGTTTGCTTTGTTAGTTATAATGCCCGAAATTCTGTCACTAGGTTTTACAGCAAATGAGAAACTCGTAGTCTGG
>NC_134878.1:6028667-6033667 GCF_041734735.1 Babylonia areolata | reverse complement strand
TCTTTAAAAAAAATCCATTCCTTCTTACAGTTCGAGAGATTTATAATAACTTCGTCATTGACGCTCTGTTCTACATCAGCGTAAAAGAAGGCCACTACCCATTCAGAGAAACTAGAGAGCGTGGGTATCTTGATCGCCTCCGCCGCAGCTAGAGCCATTTCACACACACACACACACACACACACACTGCACACACACACACACACACACACACACACACACACACGAACGCGCGCGCACACACACACACACACACACACACACACACACACACACACACACACACACACGCACACACACACACGCACACACACACACACACACAACACACATAAACAAACAAACAAACAAACACACACACACACACCGTCACGAACACACACACACACAACACACATAAACAAACAAACAAACAAACACATACACACACCGTCACGAACACACACACACCACACACACACACACACACACACACACACACACACACACACACACACACACACACACACACACGCACGCACACACACACATACAAACAAACACACACACACCGTCACTGACGAACACACACACACACGCACACGCACACACACACACACACGCACGCACGCACACACACTCACACACACACACAGACACACACACACACACAGTTTCAGTTTCAGTTTCAGTAGCTCAAGGAGGCGTCACTGCGTTCGGACAAAACCATATACGCTACACCACATCTGCCAAGCAGATGCCTGACCAGCAGCGTAACCCAACGCGCTTAGTCAGGCCTTGAGAACACACACACAAAAAGAAACAAAAAAAAACAAAAACAAAAAAAAAACAACAACAACAAAAAAAACCAACAACAATAAAAAACAAAACAAAAAAACAAAAACAAAAAAAAACAACAAAAAACGGGGGAATAAATAATAGATAAGCTTGCATAGATAAATAAATAAATAAATAACACACACACACACAAACGAACGCACACTCACACACACACACACACACACACACACACACACACAACACACACACACACACACACAAACAAAACCCTCTAAAACACTGGTGAATTTAATACCATAACCTGATTTTCTCCTAATCCCTAAAACTGGACAGCCAACTAGTTTCGACACGCACGCTTGCGTTTCCGAACAGGGCCGCCACTGATTCTCAAGCCACGCCGCAGGTGCAGAACAACATTCGACCCCGTCTCAAAACACACCCACACGGACGGAGTTGATCCAAGTCGCAAAAGTATTCCATTGGCCTTCTCTGTGATGATGCAGCGACCACCTTCAGTGGCCTCTTGTCAGTTTGATTGTTTGTTCTGTGTCCTGTCTACCCGCAAATCCCGTTTTCGCCTACAACGCCCCTCGCCCCCCCCCCCCCCCCCCCCTTCTCTCCCCTTCCCCCCCAACCTCTCTCTGTCTGTCTGTGTCTCTCTCTCTCCCTCTCTCTCTCTTAATCTCTCTCTCTCTCTCCCTCCCCCCTCTCTCTCCCTCCTCTCCGTCTCAAACACACACACACACACACACACACACACACACACACACACACACACACCGTGACCAACACAGACAGTCAGACAAACAACACACACACACACACACACACACACACACACACACACACACACACACGCACACACACACACAGTCAGACAAACAGAACACACACACACACACACACACACACACACACACACACACACACACACACACACACACACACACACACACACACACAACACGCACATGGATAAGCATTAAAATATGCTCGTGGACAGAGAAGGACAGCCATTAATTTTCACAGATCAACGGAACAACGGCGTGCACACAGACTGACCGGGGATGATATTTGAACGGGAATCACTTTTGTATATCGAAATGGGAATGGGCGAATCGGAAAGACACCACACGGGCAGTTCACAGCGTTAAGAATATCCGCCTTTCTGGAACAGAGAAAATCTCACACAGGTGCCGTCATATTCATGCACGTTAACTCACTCAGTACGGCCAGTCCTCTCTTCTCCTCTACACAGACCCCTCGGATGTCCAGTGGGTGTCTCAATGACCCAACCTTTAGCTTCCGTCGTCAGAATTGTGGTATTCTTTGTCAACATTCACCTCTTCAGTATAAGAGCCTTCCGCTTGCAATATTTTGATGATGGTAATTGGGATGAAACGCTGTTAACGTCGTCTCTTTCGCCGTTCGTATGGAGAGAGTTAACCTGAGAAATACCTCCGACGTTGATTTTCTTTTTCTTTTCTTTTTTTTTTTCAAATGAAATAATAATAATAATAATAATAACTTGAACATAGACACAATCATACATAATTCATAGCATTATGTACAACATGCACACCAAACCAAACAATTGCCTGCAGGCACCTCACACGTCTTGGGCGCCAAAACACACGCACACACACAGATATATAAGGTCGGGTGTGTGTGTGTGTGTGTGTGTGTGTGTGTGTGTGTGTGTGTGTGTGTGTGTGTGTGTGTGTGTGTGTGTGTGTGATTATACAGGACATGGTAAGAATGCCATGTTATCACGTCCAGAAACTGAAATAAAACATTTAAAGTTTTATAGGAAAAAAAAATAGTGATTGGACCTGTAAAGCTGGAAATTAAAAAAAAAAAACATAAAATAAAATAAAATAAAATAAAAGGAAGACACGACAGTGACAAAAAGCCAAAAATAATGACGGCGAGTACAAAAGAGAAAATTTATTGCACAGAATTTCCAGATGGTGGGGATGAATTCATACTGAATTTGTGTGTGTGTGTGTGTGTGTGTGTGTGTGTGTGTGTGTGTGTGTGTGTGTTTGTGCCAGCGTGCGTGTGTGTGTGTGTGCGTGCGCGCGTGTGTGCGTGTGTACAATAATTTTTTTTTTTTTTTTTTAAAGAGGAAGGTTGGAAGTATTACGGGACGGTAGCCCTTTTTGCTGCTTCACCGGGAAGCCCGAACAGCCCAGCCCAGCCCAGTCCAAGCCAGCTGTCCTGAAATAGCGTGGGGCAGTTCTGCCACCAAGAGGGGGGGGGGAAAAATACCGCCCAATTAAAAAGCAACCCGAGAATTGCTGACTGCACGCCCAATTCCGTATCGCTATTTATTTTACATGTGACACTGAGCAGTTAATTGTCGTATGATTATAGTTAATTGGAGAGACAGAGGGAGGGGGAGAGGGATGGAGGCAGAGAGACTGAGAAAATGAGTAAGGGATAGACAGACTCAAAGAGACAGACAGAAACACAGAGAGAGAATGTTTTAATGGGTTTGGCCCTGAGCACAAGTACTGACAGACATAGGTTATTTGGGGAGTTGTTTATAAGCAATCAGCGAGAGAAAAAGAGCGTATTCGGGGAGGAAAGGAAAGGGCGGGGGTGAGAGAGAGAGAGTGAATGAGAGAGAGAAAGAGGGAGAGAGAGAGTGAATGAGAGAGAGAAAGAGAGAGAAAGAGGGAGAAAGAGAGAGAGAGAGGCAAGAATGGGAAGCAGGGGTCACATACAGTCTCACACCCAAACTCTGTCTGTCTGTCTGTCTGTCTCTCTCTCTCTCTCTCTCACTTACACACACACACACACACACACACACACACACACACACACACACACACACACAGAGGCTCTCGTGTGCGCGTATGTGCGCGCGCGCCGCGGCGTGCTAATGTAGTTTGTCAGTGCGCAAGGGTTTCCATCTGTCTTTTGCAAAGCTATAATTGTTTCACATCGCCGTATTTCCTTCCACAATCTTAGTACTCAAACCGTAAAATGTCCACAAAAAATAATGCAATCACAACCAGACCATATTTCTTTACTTTAAGATCCATTACAAAGCTGACATCAGTTTGTTTCCTTCGTTTCACGACCGCTGAAATGTGGCAATAAAACATCCATGCGATGACTTTAAACACCTCAGTCCGCCGGAAAGGAAAATGTTAACGTCAGATGCAATTAGAAAACAGAAGAAAAAGAAGAAGAAGAAGAGGACGAAGAAGAAGAAGAAAAGAAGAAGAAGAATGGATACTTATTTTGCACACTATCCAGAAATCTGCTCTAGGTGCTTTACAAAAACTCTTTTGTTAACATAAAACATTATATCTATGTTACATACACACACCAAAGTGCGACTACACACACACACACACACACACACACACACACACACACACACACACACACACACACACACACACACACACACACACACACACACACACACACACACACACACACATACTGCATACATACATTTTAACATACATGTGTATCTAATGGCTACCCTAACACATACCCACACACAGGCAGGCACAAACTTACATAAACACACGCACACACAATACACATTCAAATACATGCATGTAGTTATGTACACATACATATATATACACACATAGTCAAGCACAGCTAACGCAAAGGAAGTGGACCTGCCACAATTGAACTTATTGCTGAGGGAAAAGGTGAGTTTTGAGACGAGATTTAAAAGATGCGAGGGAATCAGAATGACGGAGGTTATCAGGGAGCTTGTTCCACGTCTTTGGAGAAGAAAAGAATAGGGTGGAGAAAGTTAATCATGAGGTTTCCTCCTCTTTGCCCATGTCATACGTTCGTCTTGGATTTTCTCTGAAATCCGTTCCACAGCAAAGCGATTTCCATCCTCCGGTCACACGCGGATTCTCAACAAGGAATCAAACATAAGGACTATGACTGGATTTGACAGGCGGGCACTGACCATCCTTTTCATTGGCAGCTGGCACACATTCATTTTGCTATAATGATTTTGACGCACCAGAAAGGAATGCGCAGCCAGAGATCCAGCAGTCACACACGCACGCACACACACACACACACACACACACACACACACACACACTGCTGAGTTCAGTTGACAATTATTTGGTAACAGTACACTGGCTCGCCCGGGCAGAGACGCGCAGTACAAAGAGACATAGAACTGATGATGGGTGGAGTGGGGGTGTAGGCATGGTAAGGGTAGAGGG
>NC_134878.1:6011167-6018667 GCF_041734735.1 Babylonia areolata | reverse complement strand
AACCAAAAAATGTGATGTTTATCAAAGTATTTCGGGTTTTATTCATAAGTGCACGGCCATAGATACACCAAAAATACAAAACGATAAAACTTTGTTTTTGCTAGAAAGGGAGAAACGAGTGGGGCTTGATTCAGCCTCTGTGTGTGTGTGTGTGTGTGTGTGTGTGTGTGTGTGTGTGTGTGTGTGTGTGTGTGTGTGTGTGTGCGTGCGTGCGTGCACGCGCGCGTGCCTAAGCACATGTGAAAGACACTGAACAATGACTCACCAGTTTGGGTAGAGCAAAATTATCGATCAGTTATTCGCAACTGGGAGTAAACATTGACAACAGAAGTGTGTGTTTGTGTGTGTGTGTGTGTGTGTGTGTGTGTGTGTGTGTGTGTGTGTGTGCAAGAGAGACAGACAGACAGATAGACAGACAGACAGAGACAGAGAGAGCATATCTAATGAAGACATGATCAATCTGCGATCGATAACATTTTGTAAGTATTTAGCTCGTATATTTTGGCTGTTTAGCTAATCATTTATTTTTTACTGAAACTTTTTATGAAAATTGTTTTATCGACATGTTTTATATTGTTTACTTGTTTACTCGTCTGTTCACTGAGACGTTTGTTTTAGGAGCAAAATATCGGCTTTTTTTCCCCAGTCTTTTGCCCTCCACTCCACTCCCCCCCCACCCCCCCACCCCCGGCCCCCCTCTTCCCCTCACCTCCACACCTGCAACACCTACCACCTACCCACCACCACCACCAGCACCCATCCACACGTCACAACACTACCCCTCAGTCCACCAACCTGTCGCCACTCCTCTCCAACGTTGACAATGATACACCGCACCCTTTCCCCCCTCCCACTATCCCTCCACCTTCGCCTCCCCCCCCCCTCCACGCCAACCCCTTCCCCCCCCCCCCCTCGCCCCCGTCCCCCCCCCGCCCCCCCGGTTCCCCCCCCACACACACACACACCATCCCACTCCACTCCATCTCTTCTTACCCCTACCTTCCTCTCCTCATCCTCATGTCGGCCTCTAACGTCAGCGCAGAGAGAGAGAGAGAGAGAGAGAGGGCGGGTAGGGGTGGCGAGAGAGAGGGAGAGAGAGAGTGAAGGGGGAAGTGAGGAGGAGGAGGAGGAGGGGGGAAGGGGTGAAGGAGGTGGGGGGAAAGGACAATGACGGATTCTTTTTTGCCTGAAAGCGATTTCTAGTGTTGACTTTAGTTTCGGCGTAGCAGTTAATAACAAGTGCCGCTTCGTGCGGCTGTCCTGTGTGTGTGTGTGTGTGTGTGTGTGTGTGTGTGTGTTTGCGTGTGCGTGTGTGTGTGTGTATGTGTGTGTGAGGGGTGGATTGATGTGGGAGGGAGTCGCGCTTGCTTTCGCTTCAATCAGTCCAGTCACCATCACCTCCTCCACCACCACCACCACACATACCACACACGCACGCACGTACGTCCGCGACAATGCGTTCGCTTCATCCGAGCGAGGGAATAAAAAAAAAAGGGACAATTAGGTGTTGTTGGTTTGGTTTGTTGGGTTTTTTTCTTCTTTTTTTTTTGTTCTGTTTTTGGGTTTTTTTTCTTTTTTACTATCTAAAAAAACAATCACTCCCGGTTCTGCTTTGATTTTTTTTATCCTTTGATACAGGAGTGGAAATTTTACGCGCGCGCGCGTGCGTGTGTGTGTTTGTGTGTGTGTGTGTGTGTGTGTGTGCGTGTTTGAGAGAGAGAGAGAGAGAGAGAGAGAGCAATCGTTGGTGAGTATCATTATCAGTAGCTCAAGGAGGCGTCACTGCGTTCGGTCAAATCCATATACGCTACACCACATCTGCCAAGCAGATGCCTGACCAGCAGCGTAACCCAATGCGCTTGAGAAAATCCAATTGGTGAGAAAACGTCAATTGAAACCGCCGAAAACAACAACAAAAAAACAACCACCTCCCCAATCCAACTGTCCTACACACACACACACACACACACACACACACACACACACACACACAAGCAGTCACACTGACTCGCACCTTTCTCTCTCTCACTCTATTATTAATTATCTATTGCTCACATCAGTTGCAACAACCGGCCTGTTCATCATCAGTTTTATGAGTTGTCTTTGTCTCGCCACGTCCATGTCAACACCATTGTCCACAAATTATTTTCTTTCACCTAGCGCAGTTGGATGGAAAGGCACACATTAATATACTAAATCTGCTAATGTGCCTTTGGTTATTGTTTGTTGTTGTTGTTGTTTGTTGTTATGTATATAATACATCTGATCCGCAGGTGTAACGGTGGCGGTTATTGTTATAGAAACGTACTAGATGTTATGTCAGACCCACTGTTGTTGGTTATTGTACTTGTTGTTGTTATGGAAATGTAAATTGGTATCAGTCCCACTAGCGTGCCGGTTGTTGTTGTTGACGTGGAAATTCAGATGCTTTATCAGAGTTACTGGTGTAGTAGTGGTGGTGGTGGTGGTGGTGGATACGTAGATGTTCTATCAAATGCGCTTGTATGGTTGTTTTTATGGAAATGTAGACTTTACCTAAGACTCACCAGTGTAGGCTACTTCTTGTTGGTGTTGTTGTTGTTGTTGTTATAAGATGGAAATGTAGGTTTTATATCATGCCCACTGGTGTAATGATAGTGGTGGTTGTTATTGAAGCGTTGAACCTTACATCAGACCCAATTGTTATGGACAGTTATATTTGATCCCAAGTGTGGGTGTGGTCGCTTGAAAAAAAAAAAGAAAGGAAATACAGGTCTAATATCAGGCCCACTAGTGTGGTAACGGTGGGTATGGGTATTGTTGTTATTGAAATGTAAATGTCGTATCAGAATTCCTAGTGCATTTATGGTTGTTGTTGTTGTTGTTGTGTGTGTGTGTGTATGTGTCTGTGTGTTTGTGTGTGTATGTGCGCTCTCTATTGCTGTGTACTGAGTGGGTATGTGTGTCTGTGTGTGTGTGTGTGTGTGTGTGTGTGTGTGTGTGTGTGTGTGTGTGTGTGTGTTTGTGCGCACGCGCGCGCGCACCTACGGTCTTTGTTGCTGTGTGTGTGTGTGTGTGTGTGTGTGTGTGTGTGTGTGTGTGTGTGTGTGTGTGTGTGTGTGTGTGTGTGTGTGTGTATAAACGTCGAGAGCGAGAGATGGAGGGAGGGAGGGGAAGAGGGAGATCAAGAGAGAGAGTGACAGAGCAAGACAGACAGACAGAGACAAGCAGTCAGTCAGACAGACAGACAGACAGAAACACAGAGATAATTAAAACAAAACAACACAAAAGAAACAATAGGAAACACCCACCGGCGAAAATTATCCGTATGGCTCGACCAACTCGCTCAGAGAAACGAAACAGTTAATATACCGGCTTGTCATTAATCTTCATGTCAATGGCTTTGCTTTATGCGTCGGCCAGAACTAACATGCAATTGAGTGGGTGGAGTAGTTGAAAGGGGGTGGTGGTGATGGGGAGAACAGAGAGAGTGGGGTGGGGGGGGGTATGGATGGGTAGGGGTGGGGGTGAAAGGAGGATGGTATGAGGGGGGGCGGGGGGGGGGGGGACCGGGGGGGTGGGAGGAGGGGGAAGAGGAAGCGGAGGAGGGGAGGTATGGTATTAGATCATACCGGTATTTCAAAGGGGTCCCCCACCCCCCACCCCCACCCTCCCATCCCTACCCTCCCCCTCCTCCCTCACTCCCCGTCCCCCCGCCACACATGTTTCATTTCCCCCTTTGTTAGCTGAATATGACTGGCACGTAATGCAATGATTGATCATCACCGACCGCTGTGCGGGAGAGTGGGGGGGTTTGGAGGGCTGGGGCACTGGGGGTGGGGGTGGGGAGAGGTGGAGAGAGGGTGAAGAAGAGAGAAAGGAATTTTTTAGTGAGAAAGGGTTGATGGGGAGGCAAGTGAGAGAGAGAGAGTGACAATCATAGACTGAAAGAGAGACAGAGACAGAGAAAGGTAAACAGAGAGACACAGAGAGAGAGAAAGGAGGGGAGGAGAGATACAGTCAGACCGACAAGCAGACAGAAAGAGACAGACAGACAGACAGACAGACAGCGGACAGACACAAAGAGAGAGAGAGAGAGGGGGGGGGAACAGAGATACAGACAGACAGACAGACCGACAGGCAAGCAATGGTTATGGGAAAAGAAATCGAGACAGACAGGAGGACAGACGGGACAGAAGGGGAAGCAGACGGACAGACAAAAAGACAAACGCACAGACACACAGGCGGATGGATGGAAGGGACGGTGGACAGTTAAACAGACGGACCGACAGACAGAGAGACAGACGGACGGACAGACAGACAGGCAAATGGGTATTTCACAGACAGACACCTATGTAGACATGAAACAAAAAAGTGTAGAACGATAAGACAAGTAGGCGGATGGACAGACACGCAGACAAATAGAAAGACAGATGAGAGATAGTCATTAAAACTTGTAAACAGATTAACAAATAGGCAAACAGACAGGCAGACAGACAGATAGATTGATTGATAGACCGTGGACAGACAGACAGATTCACAGAGAGAGAGAGAGAGAGAGAGAGAGAGAGAGAGAGAGAAGACAAGACAAGACAAATTCTTTATTTCGAGGATAATATATAATCACTGGTGTGCTATTTTACATCCAGTCCCCGCCCTGAATAGGGTCTATGAAAGCATGGTGTTAGTAGAGATACACAACAGGAAAAAAATATGCATAAATCAAAACAAAACAACAACCACACACACACACACACACACACACACACACACACACACACACACACACACACGAACACACACACACACACACACACACACACACACACACACACACACACACACGAACACACATGGCATACAGGCACTAGCATGGTGTTAGTAAAATGCATAGGAAAAAAATGAACAAAATAAAAGAAACAAACACACACAACACACACCGCATTACACATCAGAATGGGGGATAGAGGGTGAGGAAGGTTCTGTCACAGAGAGAGAGAGAGAGAGAGAGAGAGAGAGAGAGAGAGAGAGAGAGAGAGAGAGAGAGAGAGAGAGAGAGAGAGAGAAAAGGACACAGGGACACAGAGGAGAGTGATAAAATAAAAGATATGATGAACAACTCGTGCCACCCCGCTCCTCCTCCCACCCCCCTCCCCAACCCTGAGCCTGAAAGAAAGACGCATGGCATCTTGCAGCGAATCTAACAGGCACAATATTTATATACACACGCTGCCAGACTGCGCTGCTTACGTAATATCTCATACTCCAGCTCTTTCTCCTTCTGTCTGTCTCTCTCTACCTCTCCTTCTCTCTGCTCAAGCAAGCAAGAAAGCAAGCAAGTGTGTGTGTGTGTGTGTGTGTGTGTGTGTGTGTGTGTGTGTATGTGTGTGTGTGTGTGTATGTGTGTGTGTGTGTGTCTGTGCGCGCGCGTGTGTAATGGCAAACACACACACCATGTTATACGCACCGAACACAAGAAATAGGCTGCAAACATCCCGCTTCCTATACTCTGGTGAACATTGATGGAATAACCTTCCACTACATAGAAATAACCAAGAACAGAAACCTGCGTAAGAATAATTTGAAGATTTAAATTACGTAATTCAATCGTCAAAAAGATGAACGGAAATACCATGTTTTTGTGGGTTTATTTTTTGTTGGTTTGTTGTTGTTGTTGTTTTTGTTTGTTTGTTTGTTTGTTTTGTTTGGTTTTTTGTTTGTTTGTTTTTTTGTTTTTTTTAGGGGGGGGCGGGTAATTATTTCTTAGCCCATTTTCACTGATTATTTCTGAGTTGTTTTATATATGCGGAGTCTCCGATATTTCGACAGTTTCAATGTTAAAGTGAACTCAAACAAACGAAAATTAAAATGAATGCCGGAAACTGGTAAAAGGAAATAAATCGGGAATCATGGCATAACACGACGCGGATTCGGACGAGATTTTATCTCTGATGTTCGCTCTCAACGTGCATACTCGGCAGCCGAGGCTGAGTGACGTTCTGTTGGTCCGAGTTTGCACGGAATCAGTACGACGTTTATGCACACGGATGCCGATGACTGCGGTTTAGGACACTACCCACACGGGCGACACACACGACCTAACTAGACGAGAAGAGTTCAAAGGATGGCGTCATCAGTGTTGGCGAGAGTTAGCAGAGGGCCTTATCAGACAATGGGATCTCTTCCTGTGTGTCAAAATTTGATGTCGAATGATATCCGGTTTTCCCCAAGTGGTGCAAACACAGGAATCCGGCTTTTGGTGTTATTGCTTGGTGGTGCAATACTGTTTCCGTCTAAGAAAAGTGTGCCGTCAGGATTTTTTTTTTTTTTAAACCCGAGACTTTATAATAACAATTACAGAACACATTTTAACGATTAGATTTTTTTAAAGTGTATCACAAGTGAGTCTTGAAGGCCTTGCCTCTCTTGTTTTATTTGTCATTGTCAAATATCTGTTCCTGTTCTGTTACCATTTCAGTTCCCACTTTTAATTCGATTTTTCGACAAAACTCGGCATACGCTTGAAATGTTTATTTCCAAAATGAATTGCTTTCCCGTCTGAGGAATCGATTAGGACCACACACAATGCTTTGACTCACGGCTGAACCACTCAAGAAGAGAGAGGTAGGGAGAGAGAGAGGGTGAGCGAGAGAGAGAGAGAGAGATTGGGAGAGGGGTGGTGTGAAAGTGGGGTGGGCAAGGATAACGGGGGTGCGCTAAATCGGATTCATAAAAAAAAAGCGATTCAGACACAGAAATGCGTGTGAAGAGAGAAAGTCAGTCAAAGAAAACGAGGTGGATGAAACAATAATAGTTGTGCGTGTTTTTTCCTTTCTTTATTGGAACGTTGAAAACCTTTTTGGCCGAAGTCTAAAAACATTCTTACGTAATTGTTCTCAGATTTATCTTGTTTGCGTTTTTGACATCTTTGAAAATGTTTTCTGACGTCGCAGATGAATTGATGCGCAGTACTATAGGTTACATGTTATAGTTGTTTGATGAATAGGGTGAGGCTGTTTTGTTTCTTCTCTTTTTTTTCATCATGTTGCTCAATTGTCATCCTTTTTCCCCTTTCCTGTAAAAACATTCTCCACACGAAGACTAACCCGCGCGCGCGCGCACACACACACACACACACACACACACTGGCACACACACACACACGTATGCGCACAGGCACACACACACGCACGCACACAAACAAACCCTCCGCCTCCCCTCCTTACCCTTTACTTTCATTAGCTCGTTTGATATCACTTAGAGTGGAAAAAACGTTCAATTCAAGACGACTAGTACTGCAGCTACTACTGCTCCTACTACCACCGCCACTACTACTGCTGCTGCTGCTAGTACTACGATTATCAGTAGTAGTACAACTACTACTATTGACCACTACTACTACTATCACAACTTCTAAAACACACTCACTGCAAAATACACCCCCCCCCCCCCCGCCCCCCGCAACTTACTCCACACGCACACATGCATTCACATTCACACGCGTACACAGAAACAGAGAGA
>NC_134878.1:5998667-6006167 GCF_041734735.1 Babylonia areolata | reverse complement strand
AAACAGAGAGAGAGAGAAGGAGAGAGAGAGAGAGAGAGAGAGAGAGAGAGAGAGAGAGAGAGGAGGGGTGGGGGAGGACACACACACACACACACACACACACACACACACACACGCACGCACACACACACACACACACACACACACACACACACACACACGCACACACACACGCACACACACACACACACACACACACACACACGCACACACACACACACACACACACACACACACACATACACACAGGGGACAGAAACAAGACTTCAGAACAAACGGTCGAACGAAGACACGACACCCAACAGTCCTCACGAAACAGGACCCCAGAAACTTCCATCATCCATTTATCTCCCTTTACCCCCTCTACCCAACACCCACACCCGCATGTGCCCCCTCGCCCACCCATCCCCTTTACCATCAACATCATAACGTCCACACCTCCACCATCCCATTAAACCCCCCATCTCCCCCCATCCACCCCCCCCCCTCCTCCAACCCCTCCCCACACACACAAACTCCCCGTTCGTCACTGAATCAATAAAAGGACCTATTTTCACGTGGATGCGTATTCAGAATCCTTTCAATATTCGGCCTCTGCAATGCCATTTTCACTTTATCACGCGCAATGCCCTCGCACGTGCGTTGCCATGGCGACGGCTGCTCGCACCCCAGTCTAATAACGTTCCGGTGGTGGTCGTGGTCAAGGGGAAGTGAGGTGGGTGGAGGTGTTGGGAAAGGGGGGGGGTGTGCTTGAAAGAGAAGAGAAAAATAAAATGGCAGAACCTACTTTGGAGGAGACTTGCAGTGTGTGTGTGCATAGTGAATTTGAGGCAAAAAGTTAGAAGTTTTCCAATCATATTACTGCTGACATTTTTTTTTCTTCTGCATTTGTTTTGGCTTTTACGAATGCTTAATTATGTGGTTTTGTTTTTGATGTTACGTGTGTGCATGTTCTGACATGCTCACGTGTGTGTGTGTGTGTGTGTGTGTGAGAGAGAGAGAGAGAAAGAGATGTGTGAAAATGTGTATGCACGCACGTGTGTCTCTGTGTGTGTGTGTGTGTGTGTGTGTGTGTGTGTGTGTGTGTGTGTGTGTGTGTGTGTGTGTGTGTGTGTGTGTGTGTGTGTGTGTGTGTGTGTGTGCGAAAGGTTCCACAAGTTGACAGATGTACTTGATTTTTTTTTCTTTCTCTCTTTCTTTCTTTCATTCCTTTGCTCTGTGTGTATCCTGCGTAAAAGGGAAACGGCAGCACTTCCAATACAATGAATATATCACACAAGATGACTACATTCATTACCAACGAAACACACACACACACACACACACACACACACACACACACACACACACACACACACACACACACACACACACACACGGCTGCAGTTGCTGCAGTCCACAAGAAGCCTTGACCAGCCAGCTGGACGTAACACTTCCGCCAGACATCTGCTACTATTTGTCCCCATCTTTTTTTCAGCTGGTGTGATGTAGCTTAAAATTATAGATATGGGCAACACAGGGCTCTGACGCCATAAAGAAACTGTACCTCTCTGAGTCAACATGCTTACATTTTATGTAGCTTAAAATTATAGATATGGGCAACACAGGGCTCTGACGCCATAAAGAAACTGTACCTCTCTGAGTCAACATGCTTACCTTTTATGTAGCTTAAAATTATAGATATGGGCAACACAGGGCTCTGACGCCATAAAGAAACTGTACCTCTCTGAGTCAACATGCTTACATTTTATGTAGCTTAAAATTATAGATATGGGCAACACAGGGCTCTGACGCCATAAAGAAACTGTATCTCTCTGAGTCAACATGCTTACATTTTTTCTCTTTTTTTCTGTTTTATAAATACAGTGAATTTGTCTTATTTGCGTTTGGGATAAATGTCCGCTCACTTCTGACGTGTATGCATTGTACAGTGCTGTATCTGTTGTATGTTTCCTTTTTTTTTCTTCTTGTTTTTTTTCCCTCAAACATGTATGTCTTATGTACGTCTTAACTAAACAGTTGATGTGGCCATTGTAAACTATCAAGCACAATACCAAATGTTATTCATATCTAGAGAAACGACATGAAATACGTAATGTTTTAATGTGCCCCCACGGTGGTTTCCTTAAACTAAACACGTCGTCTTGAAACTTAATTAACCTAAATAACGGTCTGTTAATCTGATGGAAAATGATACTTTCAATTCCTGTTTCAATGAGGTGTCAAAACGTGCTGATAAATCCAAGTCTGCTTAACAGATAAAAGAAATAGGAAGAAAAAAATATTTTGAAAAAGAAAAGAAAAGGGAGTGGATGCCGAACATATGCGTTGTCACTGAGACGAGAAAAAATAGAATTGAGAATACCATACAATAATATGAACGGTGGAACATTTCTATAGTGTGCTCTGCCAGAAGAAATCGAACTTACATAGTCAACGAGAAACCCTGGACTGGTTTCCTCCGTCATTTCTCACCTTCTTTCATGTTTTGGTTTCCATTTCGCATATTTTGCTTCTTTCGTTCCTTTATTCTAATGTTTTGTTCGTTCATTCGATCGATCATTGATTTATCCCTTTCTTTTTCCTTTCACAGGGCGAAACGAGCGGATGGATACCCGCATCCACCCTCGATCAATCAATTTATACATCAATCATGCAATCAATCGATCAGTCAGTCAGATAATAAAACCAAACAAACAACCGATTAGGCTTCTACTTTAGCGTATTTCATTTTTGTATACAACACTGCCAACCACACGTACAGACATACCGGCGACAGGCGAATTTCTGCAACACCATATGCTATACCTCAGTTGCCATTTATGTATCAGTGTTGAATTGAAAAATCAAATGCTTTGGTGCCATTATGCCAACATTCAAGTGTTTGTGTGTAGCCCATTTCGTTTGCCAATGTCTGCGTGTGTGAATGTGCGCGCGAGAGTGTGCGAGAGCGAGCGTTTTGAGCATATGTGTGTGTTGGGAGGGGAGGGAGGGGTGTGTGCGTGTGCGTGTTTGTGTCTGGCTGTTTGCTACTCTGGGTATGTAAGAGAGAAAGAGAATAACATAATGATCCGACAGATGGCTAGCTTAGAATATACACAATATTATTTAACAGGTTTTGATGTTTTCATAACAATAATAATTGATAATATTGTTGTTTTTTCTTCATGATTATGTTTGTACATTCTAAGAACCTGTTTTAAACTGGATTAATATCGGTGTTCCCTCGATGTCTCAGAAGGAGATTATGTTGCTAGTTTTGTGGTATGTTGACCGAGGGATTACACGTTAAAGAGTATGGGTGTGTGTGTGGGCCTCACTGTGTGTGGGTGTTTGTTGGGATTGGGGAGATGCAAAAACAAAAACCTTGCAGTTGGATGAATGATATAACTTCAGTGAAACGAGGGACAGTGTTGATGTGTTTTTCCTTGAAGCAGATTCTACGGTGTAATGCTTCATTGTTTTTCTTGGAATCAATGTATTTTGTTATATTGTTTACCCAAAATTTTAATGTGAAATGTGATTACATGTTTCTTGACAAATATAACCTTCTCTGCAAGGGAAAAAAACAACAAAAACAAACAAAAACAAAAAAACAAAAAAACAACCGATTAGGCGATCAGTCAACCATCCAACCTATCGGTCAGTAAACCAACTGATCAACCCACCAATCAATCGACCAGTAGATTAAATCTGATAACCAACTAATCATAAAGTGTGTTTTTTTTCCTTTTCTTGTTTTGAGTTTTTAGCCATAAAAGACACACCCATCTTCTAAAAAAAAAAAAAAAAGAAAGAAAACAAACCAGAAACCACCACCCAGACTCAGTTCCCCTACCCCTCACCACCCTCCCACCCATCACGTTCCCCCTCCCTCTCCCTCTCCCTTCCCCCCTACCCGCGGACAGGAAAAAAAAAACAACATTTCAAAGTTGCGTTTACTTTGAAAACAACATTGCCACGTCCTGTTGGAAAGAGAAGGAGAAATCAATTTTGTTCCAGACGGGACAGGAACTTGGTCGTCGCTCTGTCACTGTTTCTTCAAGAACAAAAATAGACCTTGTTTCCTCACAAGAAAACACAGAAGACCCCCTTCCCCTTCCCCACCTATCTTCCCTCTCCCTCCTTCCCTTCCTTCCTTATTCACCAGAATGAAGAGACCTCACACCGTCACAGCATGGTTTTCAAACGGAGCAACGACAGTTGGCACGGCGCATGACAACGCGAATTATTGTGACTTCCGGCGTTGCGAAAGGTGTTTCTTTTTCTGTTTCTTTTCACTTTTTTTTCTTTATTTCTTTCTTTCTTTTTTTGTTTCCTTTTCTTAGGGGTTTGTTTTGTCACCTTCTGGACAAAAAGCAGATAAATAAAATGATAGCAAAATAAGGAAACAACAACAACTGAAAGGGAAAATCAAAATAATTTATTATGATGATTATTCAAATGTCCTGTACGGACATGTGACTGTGAGGATTTTTCGTGTCCTGTCATACTAATTTGTGCGTTTCCAAGGGAGCTGATGGGGGAAGGAAGGGGGTGGGGCAAAAAATTAGGAAACTGCGAGCCAGTGAGTGAGTTGTTACACTGCGTGTCACTCATTTATTTCTGTATTCATTTATCTATTTATCTGTCTGTTCATTCATTTACCCATTCAGTTATCTTTTTCTTTATTTCTTTTTTTTTCTTTTTTTTGTTGCTTCTTTACATATTCATCCATTTACTTACATGGACACACACTTATTTACTTCCCCAATCACTCACTGTGCCCTCCATTGCGTTCGTTCTCCTTTTAACTCGTGTGTGTGTGTGCGCGCGCGCTTCTGTGTGTGTGTGCGCACGTGAGCGCGTACCTCTGTGCGTGTGTGTGGTTGCATGTGTGTGCTTGCATGTGTGTGTGTGTGTGTGTGTGTGTGTGTGTGTGTGTGTGTGTGTGTGTGTGTGTGCACGTGCTCGTGTGCCTCTATGTGTGTGTTCGCATGTATGAGTCCTTGTATGTATGCCGGTGTTTTTGTCTCTGTGTGTGTGTGTGTGTGTGTGTGTGTGTGTGTGTGTGTGTGTGTGTTTGTCTGTCTGTCTGTCTGTCTGTCTGTCTGTGTATGTGTGGGGGGGGGGGATGTGGGGGGGGATGAGCGTGTCTTTATGACAGTCCGTTTTCTCTCAACCCTTCAGCCGGACCAGTACAAACACGACGACAATACAAAGTGACAGCAAGTATCGTATCGTGTCGAAGGACTACGCATCACTTGACTCTTCTCGTTTGTCCAAAATAGACCTGACAGGGTGTACGAGCGCGCGCGCGCGTGCACGCACACACACACACACACACACACACACACACACACACACACACACTCCTGCCTTGTCAAGCTACAAATTAGAAACATCCAACAGCCCCAAGGTTGCAGTCTGAAAAAGAGTTGACACTCGAAACTCTTCAACTACTCTCGACATCTTTTTTGTTGTGGGCAAATGTCAGACATATGGTCAGTTCAAGATTTCCCTTTGTTCCTGCTGGAAAAATCGTGAGCGAGGTTTTGCTGATGATGGTGTTTCAAGACGAGGTTGCATGGAACTGCAACTGCCTACCCAGAGCTGATAGGCACCAGTCACAAATGCGTATTTTCATCCTCTCATTAGCGAGAAATTCTTTGGTTTACTTATCAAACAAGGCTTTAGAAATATTTGTTTAACTGGATAGGATGCGAGACTGTGATCTCTTCAAGTCAAAGAGATAGAGACAGAGAGAGAGTGTGTGTGTGACACAGAGGGAGAGACAGACAGATAGACAGACAGAGACAGCATGAGCACACGTGAACATCCTACCTCCTTATTTCCCCCTCCCCCCCCACACACACACTCACACACACTCCTCTCCCTCCCCAGCTTCTTAACCTTCCCCCTTACCAACAAAGACAATCACATACATCAAACGAACATAACTAATAATAATAATAAAACCTCAACCTCAACAACAACTATAACAACAATACACGCACCAAAACCAAAAACAAATCAAAACAACAAGCAACAAAAAAAGAGGACCAAACCACTTGAACGAAAACTTGATCAGGGGACTCGGGGTATTATTGACCACCCCGTTTGTCAAGTGGCCAGTATTGATTTTGCTGCGCAGGTTAATAGCCTCATCACCACATACCACTCCCTTCCTTCCATCCACGCTCCCCCACCTCCCACCCCCGGCTCCCTTATACAAACCCTCTTCCTCATCCTCACCCCCTCTCTCTTCCCCCACCTGGCTACCGACACGCCCCCCCTCGCCCCCCCCCCCCCACCCCTCCGACACCCCCACCCCCCTCCACACTCATCCACCCGAAAGTATCGAATGACCAGTCGTCGCCTCGCCTGCAAAATGGCTCTGTGCGCGGCGGTTTGGAAATTGTGGTCAATTCCGTTCCGCTGTTATTATGGTAGTCGCATTGGTTTGGTTTTGTTCGTTGAAGACGCCATTGTGGAACAGAGAGGGAGGGGAGGGGGGGGGGACTGAGAGAGACAGAGGCAGAGAGAGAGACAGAGACAGGGAGAAGGAGAAACAGAGAAAGGGGGAAGAGACAGAGAGAGGGGGGGGGGGAGAATGGGAGACTTGGTAAAGTGAGACAGAGGGATAGAGACACAGAGAGAGGGACAGAGACAGACAAACATGCTGACAGATTGAGACAGACAGATACACAGAGAGAGGTGGTAGTTGTGGGGTGCAGTGGAGGTGTGGGAGGCAGAGAGGCGGAAGGAAAGGAACAGAGAGGAGAGAGACAGACAGACAGAAGAAGAAGAACAACAACAACAATAACAACAACAGGATATTATAAATACTCACTGCATCGCTGCATTGTCCGTGCTTGTTGTACCTGGAATATCGGTACCGACTGTGTATCCCAGAACACTTTTCTTCTCAACATTTATGGCTAGAGAAAGAAAGAGAAGAGGAGGGAGGAAGGACTACGATAACGACAACAGCGAGGAAAAAGAAGAAGAAGAAGACGAAGAAGAGCAACAACAACAACAACAAGAACTGGAAGTATAAATATTTGTTACAATGACGGAAGAGTTCTGTGCATGTTTATATGCACATTTTTTCCTTCGCAATCCTATCTTTATTGCTACATAAATGATACCAGCTGGTTCTCTCCCTCTGGAAATGTTCAAATGGCCTGAAGCTGCTGTCTTTGAAGGTTTTACATCATCCTTCAAACTGCCCGTGACTGTGCGTGCGTGTATGCGTGTGTGTGTGTTTGTTGTGTGTGTGTGTGTGTGTGTGTGTGTGTGTGTGAAATGTACCCGCTGTGTAATGTTACTTGCTTGTGTGTATTTAGCATTATGCATTGCTTTATATATATATATATATATATATATATATATATCTTTTGTCCAATATTTGTCATGATGCGACTGTGTTGGACTTGGCTGTTGGCTGAGATATTGTGAAGGGTGAGTGACGAGCCTGTGGATGCACAATTCAATCCCCAAATGGATGAATAAAGATGT
>NC_134878.1:5953667-5993667 GCF_041734735.1 Babylonia areolata | reverse complement strand
TATGTCAGTACTTTCGATTCATAAAAGAGTCAAACAAACCCAGCTGAGGTTAAAGAGTCAAGAAATACAATAGTGTAATGCCAATGCCAGATTTATAGGATTTTAATAGAAAACATACTTCAACCATAGGCCTATCACAGAATCCGTAAGACATCTTTAAAAATGAATGTCAAACAGCAGGTGACAAAAATTCTTTCCCACAAAAAAAAAATATCATCGAGGACACTATCGAGGGCAAAACCATTTCGATTTGATTTTAATCTCTTCCCTTCTGTTCAGTCAGCTGAGTTTATTTATCAATCATTTATTCAGTCAGTCAGTCAGTCAGTTAGCTAGTTATCTATCTATCTATCTATCTATCTATCTATTTTGGAATCGTGAACGGGAGATTCAGCAGTGAACAGCAGAAAAGTCCCGTCTCCACTGTGTCGGAGGAACTAGGTTAAGGGAAATAACCGTCCACAGAACACCACGTAACTCACCTTAAAGCTTCAAGTTCCTTCCCTTGCATGTGTTGCCTTTGAAGGATTCTGTTTCCGGGGAAGTGCTCGTAAGATTTCTGTCGGTTATCTGTCTCGCTCTTTCTGAAACACATTCATGTTCAATGTAACAGTTAAATCTATAATGATCGCTTTGAAAGAAACACTTGTCTCTTTTGTTATTGCACGTTATGTTTATTAACACGAGGAATTTTTTTTTTTACTTCGCCGTTTGTTGTTTATCTGAATTACATCCATATTTAGATAACGCAGACAGCCGCAAGTTTTTTTTTTTTTGTTGTTTGTTTTGTTTGTTTTGTTTGGTTTTTTTTGTTGTTTTTTGTTCTTGTGGGGTTTTTTGTTGTTTGTTTTGTTGTTGTTGTTGTTTTGTTTTTTGTTTGTTTGTTTTTTAGGGTGGGGGTGGTGGTAGTTTTTTTGGGGGGTTTTTTTTGGGTGTTGTTTTTTTTTTTGGGGGGGGGGGGGTTCTTTTTCATTGTTGTTGGTAGTGGTGGTGTTTATTGGTGGGCTTTGTTTGTTTTTTTTAAACCACAATCACCCACTACATAATATCAGAGCTGACATGTTTCGTTTGTGTCTGTTTATTTACTCATCTATTTTGGAATCGTGAACGCAACAAAACCAGCAGTGAATTTTTTTAATTGAATTGAATTGATTCTCCGACGTGTCTGAAAAGGTAAAGGGAAATAACTAACCATCCACAAGACACCGAGTAACAAACCCGAAAGTTTCGAATTCTTTCCCTTGCATGCACTGACCTTGACGCATTCCGTTTCCAGGGAAGTCATAATTTTCCTGATGTTCATCTGTTTCACTCTCTTTGTAACAAACACACACACGCGCATACAGGCGTGTGCAAACGTTGAGAGACAGAGAAGGACAGACAGAAAGATAGAGACAGACACAGACAGAATGACAGAGACGGGAAAGAAAGGGAGGGAGGGAGATAAAAAAATATATATATAAAAGAGGAAGAGGGAGTAGAGACAGAGACAGAGACAGAGACTGGCATGAACAGAGTGAAGGAGAGGATGAGAATAAAAGAAAAAAAGGAATGGAGGACGAGAGACAGACAGACAGACAGAGACAGAGGTGAAGATGGGAAGAGGGAATCAAAATCACAACGCGAAACACCTCCCTCTCTCTCTGTCAATCATACAATAACACGAGTTGTCGAAACAA
The DNA here is from genome assembly GCF_041734735.1 of Babylonia areolata. Classification (NCBI taxonomy): domain Eukaryota; kingdom Metazoa; phylum Mollusca; class Gastropoda; order Neogastropoda; family Buccinidae; genus Babylonia; species Babylonia areolata. The sequence continues at coordinate 5,991,988 of NC_134878.1, read as the reverse complement.
TACAAAACAGTTTATGTTTATTCCTCAGTAATAACTACATGTGTGTGTGTGTGTGTGTGTGTGTGTGTGTGTGTGTTTCCTATATTCATTTACACAAACAATGCATCTCTCTCTCTCTCTCTCTGTCTCTCTCTCACGCGCAAATACACACAAACACAATCGCTTGCGTGCTGTGGGAATTATTACTTTATTTACCTATAATCGCCTTTCCGACGAAGAATATATACCAAGATTTTTTTTTAAATCATATAATACATCAGTACATATTACAACATATCAGTAACTTATGCAGACCATAGAATAATACATGACCGCAGTATACTGCGCAGCAAATATTGCACAATTCCTTTAAACTAGGAGAATATCAAGATAGAACGAATGAAGCACGCGCACGCACGCATACACACACACCACACAACAGATGTAGATATAAAACAGAGAGACAGAGAGAGAGAGAGAGAGAGAGAGAGAGAGAGAGAAGCAGACAGAGATTCACAAAACAAAAACAGAAACAAAAAGGGCGGAGAACCGGTTGAGTAACACATGTTTTTAGAGAGAAAAAAAGTTTAAAACGCAAATTAAAATTTTTCTCTCATTTTCGAATTTCCTAATTTTGATCACCGGGTAAATCTGGACATGCAATACCATGCTCGTCCTGATTCACTGTAAGTTTTTCTCAATATACTGAGTTATTAAAAAAAAAAAAAAAAGAAAGAAAACGGGGAAAGACCGGTATCGAAAATACTATGCATCACACTGGCCGAGACTACAGCGAGTCTATTGACCAATGAAGAAGTCATGTGATGCACAAAGATACACACACACAAACATATATATAATTTATATATATGTATATATGTATATATATATATATATTGATAAGAAACTCCAGGGAGAGTTGGACAGTACAAGGTCTTCAGAAAAGAAGACTCCCTCAGTCAAGTGTTTCGGCCCTTAACTCCTTACACTCTAAGGGGGCCGGCCGCCGCACCCAGGTTATGACTCCTGGATGCCCTTGTATTGCCGCCTTTTCTTCTTTTTTTTTCCTGGTCCTCAGCAGGTTCGAACCCGCGCCTCCAGGGTGGTCGTCACTTCAGGACTGAGTCACCTTTTCTGGCAGACGTTTTAACCACTGAACCATCGTACGCCTCCTCGACCAGATCCAGCTGGAACTCTTTCCTGCTGCTTCTGCCATTGTCTTGAGAGCCCATGTCCTCTCTCTGCCAGAAATCGACAGCTGTTTCATGAGGCTGTGGGCAGATGCGCCCACAAACCCTTACACTAATCTCTATGGCGAGGACTTTGGCTTGGAAGCCAGATTCTCTCAGGCTGCTGGATAGACTGGCATACTTCTCGGTCTTGTAGATGTGGGATTCCTCCCTTCTGCTTTCGTATGGCACAGCGAGCTCAGTCAGAATTGCTTGTTTCGTTGCCTTGGGGTAGAATACCATGTCAGGTCTCATACCGCTCTTGCTGATGACTTCCGGGTGTATTTTCCCCTCTGGTAGGTTAACTGTTCATTCCCAATCTTCGGCACCATCAAACAGCCCACATTTCTATGCTTTGGAAATTTTGGATGCTGTTCCTGGCCAGACTTTATTGCCTTCAGCCGAGCGGAACTCTACTGGAATTTCTGGTGTGGTTGGTGCTCCTTGGACAGTGCTCACCACGTATGCAACACACACACACACACACACACGCAATATATATATATATATATATATATATATATATATATATATATAACCCATGCAGAGTTTCCATACTTGGAGGGTTTGGGCCCAATTCACGACCCTGTCGACTCGAAGAATCCAAAGAAACGGTTAACGAAATGAGTAGGAATCAACGATTATTTCACATATTCAAACACACACACACACATTTTTAGCAGAGTGCTGATTTTGTATTTCATTCTGTGTGAGACAGGGAATCAATGGAGAGATTGCAAGAGGAGTGATTTGCTCGTTGTCACACCTCATTACAAATCAATGTGTGTGTGTGTGTGTGTGTGTGTGTGTGTATGCCTAACCCCCTTGTGTGTGTGTGTGTGTGTGCGTTTGTGTGCCTAACCCCCTTCAGCTTGAGAGGGTGTGGGTTGTGCTGATGACACGTGTTTCTCGTGCGAACAGATTGTCACCGAACGAAGATCAGCTCTTCTTAGTTGGTCAGTGACAAGGTTCGAGACCTTTCGCCAACGACTCTCGTAGAAGACAGTCGTGCCTGTTTCCCTTTCTCTTTACGGCTGGCTGCCCGATTTGGCACTCATTTGTGAGGATAGTTTTGTTTTTTTTCATCCGAGTGGCCGCAGTTTCCGTACTCTGTGTTCGTTTTGTCTTCCAGCTTTCTGGGTAATAATACTCTGACTGGAAGTGTTTCAGTGGTCTCAGTTCCATTTCTTTCCATTGACGATCAACTGCCTTCCCTTGGCTTCCACAACCTTAGACTTCCCGGATCTTTCATTGACTTCAGTTGGCTTCCTTCGCCTTCCCTCGTCAGTGTCCTCTGAAATCAGCATTTCCAGCATCTGCCAGGAATTCTACGTTTGTCTTCGTCGTCGTTTTGTATTTCGTCCTCCTCAGTCTCGTCGTTGTCGTTATTAACTTCTGTTCTTCATCTCTGTTGTCGTTACTCTTCTTCGACGTCGTCGTCCTTGTTTATTCCTTCATCGTCATCAGTCACAGTGTCAGTGTGATTCCGTGTTATTGCTTCCTGTGATTGTGCACAAACATATTCACACACTCACTTACATACACACTTCATCTGTCAGTGCTCCATCGACACTGTTCTTCCTTCAAGAAGAGTGGTTTTACTCATTCCAGCGTTCTTGAGACCACTGGCCTTCGCTTGAAGGACAAATGACCGAATAAATCGGTGCCTTTTGTGTCGTTTCATGCCTTCGTGGATAGATTAATTCATTGATTTATTTGTTTAATTTTTTGCTTTGTTGTTTCTTTGTTGTTTCATTTGTTGTGCGTAATGAAGTCCCTCCGTGTATTGGTTGTTTTATGAAACATGTATTGAATACGTATCAAACTTATTTTTTATTATAGTCTGTATCTGTGTTGTCTGGGTGCAAGTGCTGGGTAGAGTGGGAGTTAGAAGTCCGTTCTCTTACAGAGCATGACTCACATTTTTCTTTCTGACGAGAGTCGAGCGGCATAGTTCTGTATGCGCTAATGGGAGTGAATATCCGGATGAAGTAAGCAAACCAGTCAGGAGCTTTCGGATTGTCTTGATCTTCAATTCCTTTTTTCACACACACACATAACTGCACTTAATGCACAATTTAACATTTCTTTTATCAATGCTGCCCCCCCCCCAAAAAAAAAAAAAAAAAAAAAAAATATATATATATATTACTATAGCATCCAACCGCAGAGAACAACAAAACGTGCAAACAGTTCCAGTCCATTTAATCTGTTCCCACGCGGAAACAGTTCTCCGAACGTCTTTTCCAGTAGCGATGAACAAAATTAATACTCCTCTGCTCTTCTCGAACCTTACATGTTGTATGGTATGGTGTGATGTGTTTGTGGTGTTGTGTAATTGTTGATTCAGTATTCGTAGGTCAGGCATTTGTTCACCGCCTCCCCCGACCCCCCACTAGCCTCCCCAACCGGTGTTGTGTAGCGCACATGGATCAGTATGCACGTTTCGACGCCTCCTGGAAACTGAAAACGGAAACAACAGAGATGTGTGCCTGTAAGGGTTCATTGAGAGTGGGTAATTTCTGTTCTTAGTTGCTTCAGTCATTGGCCTTTAGCGTGTCTATCATTTTGTATTGTGTTCTGGTGTATGTATTTACCTGTTTATTTTGTTTATGTGTCATTTCTTTTCGGGTTTATGTTTTATATGTACCAATACTCTGACGGGTGCTTCGGGTTTTTACGCTAGAACACCATCTACAGTTATCAGAATGTGTGACGGGACATCGAACAGAGTTCCCCCTTCAGAAAACGCCTCAATGTCCCGCCCCCCACCCCCACCCCACCCCCGAAAAAAAAAAGAAGAAAAAACAACAACCATCAGCAACAACAACAAATCCACTCTAGCCCAGATCAGGACCCACTATCAGGCAAGTTTCGCTTACATCATCGCTCAGTTCCGACGAGCGTGAAGACGATTCTGACTGCTGGCGGTCTAAGAACGAGAACGACTCCTCGGTCCTCGCCGACAAACTATCGCCGCCTCTAAACTCTTCTTCTTCGCGCGCCAAAGCCCGGTTCTCTCCGGGATACACGATCACACCGCCAGCATCCCTTCCAGCGGTGGCCGCGCCCCGTGCTGTCTGGTTCGTAGGGGACGGTGGAGAGTTCGCGCTGCCGAGCAGAAAGCGGAGCTGTTGTTTTCTCTCGCTGGTGCTGCGCGTGCTGTTACGGTGTGTGCACAGGCGGTGGATGATCTCTTCCTCCGTGCTCCGGGTCTCCTCGATGTTCTCTGGCATGACGAAAGCTGGAACCAAGTGTCTGGACTTTACACGGCGACAATGTGATGTTGATGATAATAATGATGATACTGAGGAGGAGGAAGATGAAGAAAACGACAATGATGTTGATGACGACGATGACGACAAGAAGAGGAATTCTAAAAGAAGAAAAAGAAGAGGAACAGGAGGAGGATGAGAAGGAGCAAAAGAAAAAGAAGACGACTAAGAGAAGGAAAAAGAGCAACAAAAACAGAGCAAGAACAAGAAGACCTATCCTGCGCGCGTCTCTGCTGTCAAATAGCATACTCTTTCAATCACACGCACGCACCCACCCCTGGCAAGCACCGGACAATCGTGAACTTCGTCGCATCAACTCTATCCGTCAGTACCTTTCTGTTGAAACGACTAAAACTCTTATTTCCGCTTTTCTGCTGTCAAGAATTGACTACTATAATTCTCTTCTCATAGGCTGTCAATATAATATTCTTCAGCGAATTCAAAAACTTCAAAACAGTGCTGCCTGTCTGACTGTGAGTCCCACGTACTGATCAAATTTCTCCTCACCTCTGCGCTCTACATTGGCTCCCCATTGAAGCGAGAATTAAATACAAAGTTGCGAATCTCTGCTATTCCGTTTTCCACTCCGCAGGACCTACATATCTTTCTGACCTTATCAGTGTTTACACGTCCGCAAGAAATCTCCGCTCTTCCTTTGACTATTACCTTCTGAAACTTCCTCCTGTCAATACAAGAACCTATGGTGAACGTTCTTTCTTCTTTGCTGCTCCTCACATCTGGAACAACTTTCCTCATCATATCCATGCATCTGATTCTATTTCTGCTTTTCGCTCATCACTAAAAACTCATCTTTTTAAAACCTATCTATAAGTACTCTCAGCTTCCTTGTTCTCCAACACCACCCATGTCAGCTCACTTTGGATGTATGTAGAGCGGGAAAGGGAGAGTGTGAGTGGGTGGAGGGGTTTTTGAGAAAGAGTGGTCATGAATGTTCTATGTAAACTGTAATATTTTTTTTCATGTAAAGCGCCCTGAGCTCTTAGAGAGAAAGGGCGCTATATAAATGTACATTTTTATTACCATTATTATTACTTCAGCTATTTCTGCTACCACCACAACAGCGGCTACTACTGCTATCACTCCACTCCTACATTTACAGCCGCAGCTCTCTTTCGCGTTCATCGTGAGAGCAACAGTCGTATCTAGCCGACTAACTAACCGACAAGTGAATAAATCAACCATCCAGACGACCAGCAAACGAACCAACCAACCAGCTAATGGACCACCCACCCACACCAACCAAGAATGATTCTTGTTCAGCACGACCTCAACTCACTTCAGCACACGTGCGCAAAAGCCGAGTGGATTGAAGCGTTGGACTTTCAATCCGAGGGTCCACCTCTCTGTCTGTCTGTCTGTCTGTCTCTCTCTCTCTCTCTATATATATATATATATTATCTCTCTTGTTTGTCTCCTTTGTGTTTTTCTCTTTCTTTCTTTCTTTCTCTCTCAGTCTGACTAATAAACTTACCTCTGAAAGAATGGGACGAAGATGTCTGAAAACAAAATATAATTTTAACACATTATAATTCAATGTAGTTTATAAGGTTCTTTTTTTTCAATCAGAACCGAATTCCTATAAGCTATATACGAAGATGTCTGAAAACAAAATATAATTTTAACACATTATAATTCAATGTAGTTTATAAGGTTCTTTTTTTTCAGTCAGAACCGAATTCCTATAAGCTATATAACTGAACAAGATTCCCAGCTGCTTCTCTCTAACTCTGAACTTAACTTACGAACTTTTTGCATTTCACTTCTTTTCTTTTTTTCAAAATATTGAGCACTTAACGTAATATCAGCCTATCAAAATGATTTACCATCATCATCAGTATTAGTTGTAATAGTAGTGGTAGTAGTAGTTGCCACTATGAAGTGTCGCAGCTAAATCCCACGTGTCTTTGTTACTTTACTACGAAACGTGTATCCTTCTCAGGTGTGGGCGTTTGCCTTGATCGGTACGCTCCCCCGCCCCCCTCCCCCGTATTGGATGAGACGATAAACCGAGGTCCCGTGTGTAGCATGCACTTAGCGCACGTAAAAGAACCCACGGCAACAAAAGGGTTGTTCCTGGCAAAATTCTGTAGAAAAATCCACTTCGATAGGAAAAACAAATAAAACTGCACGCAGGAAAAATACCCCCCAAAAATGGGTGGCGCTGTAGTGTAGCGACGCGCTCTCCCTTGGAGAGCAGCCCAAATTTCACACAGAGAAATCTGTTGTGATAAAAAGAAATACAAATACAACTACAACTAGATTGTGTCTTGTTCTGTGCCCACCTGTGCGCGAGAAACCCCACGCTTACTGCGCTGTACTTTTTTTTTTTTTTTTTTTTTTTGCATGAAACAAAAATCATACACCTCACAAAAAAATGTTCAGGTAACTGGTCAGCCGTGAGCACTCACACAGCCCCTTCCCCAACCCCTCCCCAACACACACGAATCCACAATCACTTCGGTGAAATGCGTCCTTACATGCGTGCGCACCTACAAACACACACACACACACACATTCACATACACGATAAACTGACAAACATTCTCACTCAAAAGTACACAGACCACAAACAAGGCACATGCGTTACAAATGAAAGAACAGAGGCAGGGGAGTTGTGGGGGAGGGGAGGGCAGGCAGACAGGTATGCAGACACGAGGACAGAAAGACGAAAAACGACACACAGCTCCAGAAGGACCACAGGTAGGATGGCTATCGCCACAATTTCCCCCCTACCCTCAAGACGGAGTGAATTGTGTTCAAAAGTTGTGGCCGTTCACTCCGTCAGTCACACAGATGAGAGTGGAGGGGAAGAACTTTAACGTGGACAATTGCTGGTAAGTTTCAGTCACCTTGCAATGTTGATCGTTCCGTTTGGCGATGACGTAACACAAAGTCTTCATCACCTGGGAACACAAATAGGTATAACTGATTGACCTGTCCATCCATTAGTTAATCGGTCAAGCAAATAGGTAACCAACCAACCAACCATAAGCTACTTACAACCACATATGCACGTTTCTTTTCATGGATGAACGATCGTCCAAGACAGGAAAAGATAAGCGAAAATTTCATATAATCTGAGGGATTGATAAAGCACTTTCTGAATGTGTGGCATTTGTGAAAAAAAAATCTTTATTGACTGTCGTTGTCGTCTCACCTTTCTTTCTGATACGCAGTAAGCTGTGAAAATCACCCCCACCTGTTGACAGAAAACGAAAATGAATCGATGAAAAGTCAGAAAAAAAGGAATCGCATCTATGAATAAATCTATCATGAAAATCAGAAAGTAAGAAAGAGACCAATGAAATAAAACAAAACGAATAAATAAGCAAAAAAAAAAAAATCTTGTAAAATCATCATCACCATTGTCATCATTGTTCCAGCACGTGGCCCGTTCTTTCAGCGAACTGACACCTAAATTCCAAGAAAGCAATGCACTTTCAAGTATGTGTCAATGCGAGCGGGCTGATTCATGTAAGTTACACAAAACCTGCTCAGAATATTTTTAATTAAAAAAAATGTGCAGGTGCTTCGCCTACGCATATACCAAATTCGTTGGTCAAGCCTTGAAAGTACCACTTCCTGCGTGAGAACTGTATCCGTCATTTCGGTTTCAGCCCAACGTTTGGGCAAATGCTGTTTCATGGCTGTGTATGAATATGTTCATTATGCGGACGGACCTGCCTGTCCAGAACAGGCCTGGTCAGCCACCAGCGAGCCTGGAGCAGACGTGGTGAACATCTCGAAATTCTTCGTTCGTCAAACATACATACGCGAATATTCTGACAAAGGGAATATTGGCAATGGTAGAAATATTTCTAGAAATGAAATGCAATAAATCTTGCAAAACCTACGCCTCATTCCAATCTGAGCTGGTCCTGTTAACCCCTTTCGATGCAGCCCCAAATCAAATCCTGTCCATACAATCCAAATACTAGAGCCCCTTCAGCAATATAAAGCCAAGTATTCGTTTGGAAACGTCACTGAAATGCTTCGTCAGAATGATAAGCTGTTTCAAGATTGTTTCAAAAGGGTGTCTGATCGTGCGGAATAGTCCAAAAGCGCTTCACCACATTTGTCGTTAAAAATCAACAAACATACTGATGACAGCAACAAAGGAGCCGGTGTACTGAGCACACAAACCCGATGCGCCGGTCAGGTCCTGATCTGCGAAAATTAACTCCCATGTATGTCTCCGATAAAGGCAGAAACAGACACAACTGGGATTTTTTTTTAAATGTTTTTTTTGTGGACAATGGGAAATTAAATAAAGGTCACAATACCTGAGCACACACACAAACACACATACATACACACACACATATATATATATATATCGTTTCAGCGTTCTTATCGTCCATCACTTTCTTTTATTCTTCGTTCTTCTTTTCCTTTATGTCATCATCATCACCATCATCGTCATCATCATCATCATCATCATCATTATCTGTATTATCACTAAAATTTTCAGATATTCCCTCCCTATTTTCCTGTCCTTCAGACAGCGTTTGAGGAAGGTGGAGCAACAAGGAACATTACATAAATCGTTCTTCATCAAATTCTGCAGCTCTGTCTCTTACGTTCTCTTCACCCAGTTTCTGCCCTTACATTCCCATTGGCCAGTGTTGTTTCCTCACCAGAAGTATCAACAGCAGGACGAAGACGATTTTCGCGCCGTCGCCATTGCCCCTCTGTACGTCACATCCGGCCCAAGTGACTCCCGTCAGGACAATTAGAATGGACACGTTTTTCACTGCGCGAACTCTGACAACATTAGGGTAATGTGACAGATTAGATTTGAAAATGATCAGACTGGAACTATTCCAGAGCTCCGGGACTTAACACTCACGTGCACGCGCACGCTCGCTCCACGCATACATTGAGTTTTCTCTTCGTGACTTTCTTGTAAACCTTTATAGTTCTGAGGACGAGTAAAATCTTATTTCTGATTCCAATTCCAATCATTTACGAGCGCGCATGCACATGCGCGGAAATATACATGTACATCCTAGAATCACAGATTTTTTTTTTCAGTTATGCACTAACACTTTACTAGATATTTTCATATATGTACACATGCTCGCACGCGTACACACACACACACATGTGATGGCTGTTGCCAAAGCAAGAACAGCAAATTCTACTGTCCCCTATGCAAGAACACAAGTGGAACGAGTCCACATACACTTCACCTGGCTTTTCTACCCAAACTGGATGCGGGTGGGGTAAAGAAGATATTTTCGTCTGAAACTACAATTATGGAGAAGTGTTAATAAAAAGAACGAGCACACCATCATCCCTCCTTCTTTCTTTCTCTCTCTCTCTCTCACACACACACACACACACACACACACACACACCACTGAACTCACATATGATCCTTCCTGTCTCTGAATCGTCCCTCATGTGTCCAGCTGGCCACCCTAACCACACACTTGATGCACACCAGCACACAGACCTGCCCCACATACAATGAACATTCAATCAGTCAGCCAGTCAATAACAAATCAATCAACCAACATCCGCTCAACACCCAATCAGTCAACAGCCAGTCGACATCCAAACGGTCGACAACCAATCAGTGAAACAGTAGCATCCAATCAGTAAAACAGTCAACAGCCAGTCAACCAATCAACAATCACTGGGTAAATCAATCAACAACTAGCTAACGACTGTCAACAACCAGTCAACAACAAATCCATCAACCAATCAACAACCAGTCAGTCAAACAATCAACAACCAATTTGCCTTTCAGACAGCTCAACCAGCCAGCTTTCAACAATGGATCTCATCAACGAGGCAAACCAAATTATCTTTTTAAATCCCACACTGAAGCTGTATTAATAATAATTATTATTCTATTGCATTTTCCAAAACCATCGTATGGAGACATGATGATGATGATGATGATACTGCTACTACTACTACTAATGATAATAATAATAATAATATCAGACACTAATACTTATAATAATAATAAGAAGAAGAAGAATAACAACAAAAACAACAGATCCCATGACCGTGATGATGATAACGGATAAATAACGTTTCTCAACGCACACTGACCAGCGCGAACCCCAGCGAAGCGACCAGGAAGGGGAAGAAGTGCCAACTGGAAGGGTCCAACCAGCACCTGAACATGTCTCACACACACACACACACACAGAGAGAGAGAGAGAGAGAGAGAGAGAGAGAGAGAGAGAGAGCACATTACATTCATACACACACACACACACACACACTTAATCAAAATATAATAAATCGAGAAAATAATGGACAACCCTCAGTCAGTGTACAATTTCAGCACCCCATGATAGATCACCTTGCAATTTTCGAAGAAAGAAAAGAAAATAAGAAAAGTTTCCAAGAAGAATGGGATGTAAATGCCAAAAAGCAAAACTAACTCACTAGATAAAAACATTTTCGTCTCTTTCATCCATTGAGTTGTACCTGGGACAGAACCACTAAGTAGTCAGTCAATCACCAATCTGTGTGTGTGTGTGTGTGTGTGTGTGTGTGTGTGTGTGTGTTAAACATTCGGTTCTTTGGCCACAATGACTGATCTGGTGTCTCTCTTGCCCATCCTGTGGATGATGCCTGCAGCATCTTTGCACCATAAGTAACATCCCTGGCTTTCAAGAACTACGAAACCATGGTAGAAATTTCCTCTTTTCTTGATCGCTCTTTTGTTTAAGAGACCGAGATCGAACTGAAATCGAAATGTATTTTCAAGTGAGGGAAATGGAACAAGCTCGAAATGGCCTGTCTTCATCTTGCATTCACAAATACAGGAGAGAAAATAGCAAATACAAACACACAATCGTGGTAAAAACTGTACAGAAAATCTGCATATATACCAAAAGATCAAAGTATATCACAACAGTATAGAAGAACACGACGACGACGACGACGACGACGACGAAGAAGAAGAAGAAGAAGAAGAAGAAGAAGAAGAAGAAGAAGAAGAAGAAGAAGAAGAAGAAGAAGAAGAAGAAGAAGAAGAAGAAGAAGAAGAAGACGAAGGGGGAGGGAGGGAGAGGGAGAGAGAGAGAGAGAGAGAGAGAGAAAGAACGAACGAACGAACGAACGAACGAACGATTTATTCAATATAAGGCCATTGCCCCATTTGAAGGGGTTAAACAAAAGTAAAGAAACTTTTCTACCTTATATAATGTTATAAGTATTGTTAACATACAAATAACATGAGAGAGAGAGAGAGAGAGAGAGAGAGAGAGAGAGAGAGAGATTGATAGACAACAGACAGATAGACAGACAGACATACAAATAGATTGAAACAGGCAGACAGACAGAAAGACAAAGTGATACAGAGAATAAGACAGAGAGAGAGAGAGAGAGAGAGAGAGAGAGAGAGAGAGAGAGAGAGATACACACCAATACTGACACCGGTTGTTGTGGCCATAGAGGCTACCCACCACGGCAGTACTCCCCACAAGAATGAATGGGATGCCTACAGGAGAGACGAAATGTTGGTTAATCCTACCTTGCTCGATCAAAACATTGGGAGTTTTCTTGAAAAAGAGAGTAACTTCAACATGAAAATATTTCAGCAGTTCAAACTACAAAGAAAAATAATAGTTCAAAGCATTACAATACAAGGAGAATAACTCGGACGAAAATGTGCATGATTTGGCATGTTGCTTTCCCTTTAGTCCGTTCTCTTCTTATGCTCCACGGCTTGGTAGCAGTTGTAGTGGCAGCTGCAGCAGTAGAAGCAGTAGTATTAGCAGCAGTAGCAGCAGCAGCTGTAGTAGTAGTTGTAGCAACAGTAGTAGTAGTAGTAGTAGCGGCAGAAGCAGCAACAGTAGTAGTAGTAGAATTCATGTCGTTAATCCTATCATCATTGTCTATTATTTTCATAGCAGTTGTTCTCTAACCTCCGAAGACTCACTCCAACAACGAAGAACTTGCTTCCGCTTTCATCAAACATCCAATTTGTAAGGACGTCCACAGTAAGACGCATGTGGACAGCGTGTGCACACACACACACACACACACACACACACACACACACACTTTCTCTCCTTCCCGTTCACACATTCATCCGCCTCTTCTCCCCCCCCCCATATCCCTCACCATTCTCCCCTTCCGTTCTCCAACAACTCTTCTTCTCTGTCCTTCCTTCTTTTAAATGACAATGGAAATTGGTTCACACACACACACACACACACACACACACACACACACACACACACACCTTTCCTTTTTCTCCACCGCCTTTCTCCCCTTCCAGTTCATACTTAATACTTTATTCACTCGCACCCCGCTATCCCCCAATACATATTTATCATCATTGTTGTCTTATTTATTTATTATTATTATTATTATTATTATTATTACCTTTTTTCATAATTATCATTTATTTATTTATCTATTTATGTATTCATTTACTTATTTATGTACGCTTATCTATTATTTATTCACCTTTTTTTTTTCTCAAGGCCTGACTAAGCGCGTTGGGCTATGCCGCTGGTCAGGCATCTGCTTGGCAGATGTGGTGTAGCGTATATGGATTTGTCCGAACGCAGTGACGCCTCCTTGAGCCACTGAAACTGAAACTATCCCCCAATACGCTATATCCCTAATCATTCTCCTCTCCTGTTCTCCAACCACTCCTCTTCTCCTCCTTCCTTCCTTTATTGTACATATTCTTACGTCACCTAGTCTAAAAATTGTATATTTGATTGTAAAGCGCGGTGAGCCCCATTTGAGATGGGGGCACTGTGCTATATAAGCCTGCATATCAGTATTATCATTATCATTACTATTAACTGACAATCGAAATTAGTTCACACACACACACACACACACACACACACACAATACACACACAAAATACACCTTTGATGTATCATAATTAATGTTGTTATTTATATTTACATTGTTGTAGGTTAATACTTGTTGATATGCATATACATATTCTTCTTCCCATGACACCTCATTCAATACACATCACAATCTCTTTAGACCTTTTTCCTTTTTCTTATAATATACTTTTCCTCTGATACATAACATGAATACTTTTTTTACACTAATATTCACATGCATTCCCTTTCCTTTATCCACTTCTTTACTCCTTTCCGTCTAAAAACACTTATATAGTGAATAGACGTTAAACTGAAGATAAAACAATACACACACTCTCTCTCTCTCTCTCTCTCTCACCCCATCCGATGACGAAGAACTTGCCCCAGCATTCAGCCAGGTCTCTAGGCCTCAGGGCGTGCACAGCGACGTACATGTGCATGGCGTCCACGAACAGAAAGCTGAAGACGCCCACCAGACCCAAGCTCAGCAAGAGTTGTCCGCCAGCACACACTGTCTGCATGGAACACGGGATCCCTCTCAGACTCAGACTCAGATAACTTGCAATATCCAGAAGTTCTCCCATCACGACAAAATGAGTAGTTTTTACAATAATGCGTGGACGTTCACTCCGCCAGACACACATAAGAGTGGAAGGGAAGACATGTAGATATAAAGATAATTTATTCATTCAAGGCCATAGCCCTATAACAAGGGGTATGAACAAAATTTAAACGCATTCATATGCTCTCTTTTTCTCTATGTCCATCTGTGTGTGTGTGTGTGTGTGTGTGTCTGTGTGTGAGTGCGCATGTACATGCATTTGTGTTAAACATTCTATTCTACTAGTACTATTTGTGTTTGTATATGCGATTTCGAATATATTTTTGTACCTTTTAAGTACTACCCCCTCCCCAACTATTCCGTTTGACCCCGGTATACTTGGGAATAAAAACATTCTATTCTGCTCTCTTCTGTTCTGTTCTAAACACACACACACACACACACACACACACACACACACACACACACAACTTTCTCTTACTCCCTCTCTCCCATCCTCTCTCTGTCTCTTTTTCTCTCTGTCTGTCTGTCTGTCTCTCTCCCTCCAACACACACACACACACACACGCGCGCACACACACATACACACACACACACCTGTACGTGCCTGCCCAGCAGACAGACCACGCAGACAGCCAGGACCACCACCACAGACAGCATGATGTTGACTCTGACCATGCCACACACAGACCGCACCCCACTGCACACATCATCATCATCATCAATTCCCAAGACATCATGATGATCACCATTGTTATTGTGCTAATGTTGTATCACCAACGTCAAAAACTGCTGATGTTCTTGTTGATGTTTATTCTTGTTTCTTCTCCTCCTCCTCCTCTCATTTTCTTCCTTGTTTTCTAATTTCACCACCGTCATTACCATCACTGAAGCAAGTGTCCAAGGGTTTGAATCCCACATAAGCCTTCCCACCCACCCAACACCACTGTTGGTCCTTGAGTAGCGGTCTGCATGCTGGTCTTATGGATGACCAGATAAACCGAGGTCTTGTGTACATCATCCAATTAACGGACGTTCAGTTACCCACAGCAGCCAACGTGTTGCTCCTGGCAAATTTATGTAGAAAGATCCACTTTGGTTGTAAAACAAAAACACTTGCTGACAAACAAAATAGACGTTACGGCATTGTGCACGATTCCTTCGAGAAAGTCAACCCGAATTTCACATAGAGAAATCTGTTGTGACAAAAAGATAACTACATCAAAAACAATAATCAAACTTCCAAAGACGCAAGGAATGATGGTAACCCCCAGCTCACTCTACCGCACACCATACATTTCTTACTGCTTCATTAATGTTATATTGTACTGGAAGTTTTCGAAAAGACGGAAGAGTGAGGATACAGGTAGGGAGGAAACACACCTGCAGGCAAACAGGTATATCAGGAGAGAAGCCAGGATCCCGCACAGGGCAAAGGTACATCCGAACAACAGAGTCTTATCACTGGTGATCTCTGCAGACGACCTTTCCTCGTTCTGGAACTGAAAAACAACAACAACAATACTACTAATAGTAATAACAATGATAATATGATAATGATGATAATACTCATAAGAATGCTAATAATAAGAATAATGATATATCATTATCATTATTATATTACTATTACTATTATTACTATACTATTGCTATTATTATTATTATTATCGTCATCATCATTATCTTTATTATCATCATTATGATGATAACAATTATAACAGCAATAACAACAACAATAATAATGATGATGATGACGATGATGATGATAATGATAATAATAATGATAAAAAAATATGTAAACAAATAATAATAATAATAATTAATATGTAAACAAATAAGAATACAAATGAATATGCTGTATAACGTCCTTCCATATCATTATGCTAATATAGTGTAAGAACCGATATGTAAAATATGCATTTGAATGCTGAAAAACGAAAACTTACAGGTATTACACAGCACAGACATGAAACCAAACATTTGAGCAAAGATTTACACACACACAAGCACGCACGCACGCACGCACACACACACACACATCAAATACAAAACACGACACATCGTACATGTCATAAATCACACACACATGAAAACAAACATGAAAGTCTGTCTCAACAACTCATTCCTCGATAGGCTACTGCCTTAGGAATTTATGCCATTAGGCGTTTCACCGTCTTCATCGGTTTTGTTTTCCTCAACTATTCGGCCACTTAGTGTATTCCTCTTGTAAACAGTGGAGTCCTGCATCCCCTTTTCAAGAACCGTTTCACAGTAATGTCCCAGCCCCAACCAAGAGTTGCGTACCTTCCATGTATCCATGCATCCGTTTTCCTTTGAATTTTCTTCTTGTACCTTTTCTTCGAAATAAAACAAGAGAGGCAAGGCCTTCAAGACTCACTTGTGATAAATTAAGTCCCCTAGCATTAATTACAGAGTAATTTCCCTTTTTTACTATCTGCACCAAAACGTTTGCAAAATAAATAAAAATTCCATGCTTAGCAAAAAAAATTCCTGTTTGAACAAAAAATGATAATAATGACTCCTCTTGTTGTTGTGTCAGAATAAGAGGTCAAAGTGCCAAGTTTAGAGAATACAAAAAAATATAAATATAACACTAAATGCAGTTTGCATATAATTAGGCTTCTTTTTTTATTTTTTTGTGCCTATCCCAGAGGTGCAATATTGTTTTAAACAAGATGACTGGAAAGAACTGAATTTTTCCTATTTTTATGCCTAATTTGGTGTCAACTGACAAAGTATTTGCAGAGAAAATGTCAATGTTAAAGTTTACCACGGACACACGACACACACGACACACACACACACAGACAACCGAACACCGGGTTAAAACAGACTCACTTTGTTCACAGAAGTGAGTCAAAAATTGTTCCAAGAAATGTTTGTCTCATCTCATTGCTGTTGTTCTCTAAAGTCGGCATTACTGAAACATCAAACAGCGATGAATCAATGGATGTGGACAATCAGCCAACAACTTTGCTTGGCCTGCTAAAATGAGGATTCACAGAACCTCTTGAATATACAGACTAAAGAAGCAAAACAACAGACTGAATCTCCCTGAGGCTGCGTGGTTATACGATCTGCGTTCAAACCTGTTGAAGGATCAATGTCATCGTACCCACAGAAATGCCCATGAATGTTTTACTTTTATACTCTTCCATCATAACTCTTCTAACATTATCCTATGCGCTGTACAAACCTTGGGTCACCAAGTGCTTACCTGCTCAACTTCACGAGACCGCACGAAGACGGCAACGTGGACAGGTAGGGAGCACAGACAGGTAGTGAGGGTGGTACCTGACTGTAGCACCTGGCATCGAGACCTGCTCCACTGCTCTTCCAGACTGTCTCTGCAACGTACGGCAGATAGGTGTATGTACCTGTAGTTTGCATCAGTTCTTTCCTTCCATGTCCATACAAGCACACGTATTTATTCACTCGTGTACCTGTGTGCACATTGTTTTTGGTGGTTGCTTTTTTTTCACTGCAGTGTTGTTTTGCTTTCGGTGATGTTCAATGAAAGTGCACCGCACAGCATTCTTCTACGATGCATTGCAGTCCTTTACATTCTACTACGCGGAATTGCATCGTATTACACACGGTTCTTATCCACCATGTTGTATGGTCTTGTAAACTTTATTGTCTTTACCATATATCATCACTCTCATAGAATGTACGGTGATTTACAAACACAAACTCACCTGTCAATAAGCAAGTCGAAGCAGACAGTCTCATTCAGCTCAAAAAGGGATTTCTCCATTGGATGATGGAAAGTCAGATTTGTCCGTAATTGTTTCCATTTCCTGAAACCCTCCACCGGAAGCACAGAGAGAAGACGAGAAAGAGGCACCCAAGAACTTCGAAGGCTGCAAGAAAAAACATGGCGTGTAGCCCAATGATATTTGTGTCATCAACAGTAGTACCATAATACGTGTCTTAACAATAAGAACATTAATTAATATTTTGCGTTCCCAGTAAAACACTAGAATATTTACATCAACACCAGTAGCGCCAGGATATCCAGTTATGGCAACAGTAGCATCGCAATATTTAAGCTACATTAGCAAACAGTTGGTGCATAATGTTTGCATCATCCAAGTTACGTGTTAGAACTGGATAACAGTGTTTTGTGCTAACGATAACAAAACCAGCAACATGCATTAGGTAGAGGAACAGCAAAAGTATCCGCAGCAGTATCAGTGGATGTGGGAGGTGGTGGCAGCAGTTTGCAATACTGATATTCGTGGTGTCGTCGTAACAGCAGCAGCAATAGTAGCAATAGAAGCAGCAATAGTGGTCGCACAAGTGCACCAGCAGAACCACCTTGATGTTACCAAATGCAAGTGTGGTTGCAGAATCACAGAGCAGCTGCAGCAGAAACAGTAACACTAGTCGCAGTAACAGTTGTGGTTTAAGCAATTATAGAACCAAAAGCAACAGTAGCAGCAGCAGCAGTAGTAATCGTAGAAGTAGCAGTAATGATAACAGCAGTAATGGTAGTGATTGGTTGTAGTGATGGTCATGCTGGTCGTGTTCGTTTTCTGTTGCAATTATTGTTACTGCTGTCGTTGGGTTGGCTGTCGCTGTGGTCCTCTTTGCTGCTGCTGTTACTGTAGTTGTCATGGAAACCTGCCTTACCTCTCGTTAAGCGGAGGGACAGTCAGTAGTTCCAACGACTTCACGTGCACAATTTCTACAGCTCGAAACGGTTTGTTCTGGCCTGATTTATCCTCAAACACTGCACCTACACACAAGCACAGACAGACACAGACAGACGCGCGCGCACACACACACACACACACACACACACACACACACACGCACACACGCACACACACACACACACACCTGTATTTACATGAACACCTCAAAAACCATCCCCACTCATATGTCACATACACATACACCCGGAAACAAGTGGTTCTCTCTCTCTCTCTCTCTCGCACTCGTATGCATGTGCACTGTAACATAGATAAAAGAAAAGATAAACATATCAATATTTTGTAAGATCGTATCCAATTTCAGTAAATAAATATGTGATGGCCCTCAGTCAGTCATTAAATCATCAATGGGTGATGAATTATTCATTCTAAAAACCTAAGAAGTAGCAAAGAATAAAAGAAAGAAAAAAGGTGAATATGAAAGTGTATCTCTATGTAAATAAATTAAATGAGGAATGAAGTAAATGAATGAGGCAGAGGCGAAGAGAGGAAAGAAATGGCTTCGTGGAATCACTGATTCCCAAAGTCAACATGCAAATCACACGGCGGGAGGTAGACTAACAAAATCTTGGTAAAAGTCGACTTACTTGGGATAAAAGAGGCGACGTATCGAGCCACAAGCTCTTCTTCAGGCAAATGAAATGAGTGAGTGACAGACAGAAAGGTACAGACAGAGAGGGAGAGAGAGTCACGTTCAGGAAAGGAAAGTGATGAGAAGTCACAGGACAGGACACAAAAAACAAAGCAGGGTGAGTAGAATTGTTAGTGTGAATGTATGAGAGAAAGAAAGGGTTCTGAAAGGGAAGGGTGAGGGAAGGTGGGCAGGGGGTGAGAGGGCAAGAGTGAGGGAAGGGGGTGGAAGAGACTGTTAGTGTTAGAGACATATGAACAAGAAAGTAAAATAATAAGTGGGAAAATCACACGGCGTTTACATCAGTAGTTCTAAGCCAAACCCTCATACCTTTCAGAATCTTGGAAGCACCAGACACAGTGTTCAGAGCCCTGTCACCGTATGTGTTGTTCATTTTTGTGTCATCATTTGTGTTGTTCAACATGGTGTCACCAGGTGTGTTGTTCAGCACTGTGTCACCATGTGTGTTGTTCAACACTGTATCACCATGTGTGTTGTTCAACACTGTATCACCATGTGTGTTGTTCAGCACCGTGTCACCAGGTGTGTTGTTCAGCACTGTGTCACAATGTGTGTTGTTCACAACTGTGTCACCGTGTGTATTGTTCAGCACTGTGTCACTCGGTGTGTTGTTCAGCACTGTGTCATTATGTGTGTTGTTCAGCACTGTTTCACCAGGTGTGTTGTTCAGCACTGTGTCACTAGGTGTGTTGTTCAGCACTGTGTCACAATGTGTGTTGTTCAACACTGTATCACTAGGTGTGTTGTTCAACACTGTGTCACTAGGTGTGTTGTTCAGCACTGTGTCATTATGTGTGTTGTTCAGCACTGTGTCACTAGATGTGTTGTTCACAACTGTGTCACCGTGTGTGTTGTTCAGCACTGTGTCAACAGGTGTGTTGTTCAGCACTGTGTCACTAGGTGTGTTGTTCACAACTGTGTCACCGTGTGTGTTGTTCAGCACTGTGTCATCAGGTGTGTTGTTCAGCACTGTGTCACTAGGTGTGTTGTTCAGCACTGTGTCACCAGATGTGTTGTTCAGCACTGTGTCACAATGTGTTTTGTTCAACACTGTGTCACTAGGTGTGTTGTTCAGCACTGTGTCATTCGGTGTGTTGTTCAGCACTGTGTCACAATGTGTTTTGTTCAACACTGTGTCACTAGGTGTGTTGTTCAGCACTGTGTCACTAGGTGTGTTGTTCAGCACTGTGTCACAATGTGTTTTGTTCAACACTGTGTCACCAGGTGTGTTGTTCAGCACTGTGTCATTCGGTGTGTTGTTCAACACTGTGTCACAATGTGTGTTGTTCAACTCTGTGTCACTAGGTGTGTTGTTCAGCACTGTGTCACTAGGTGTGTTGTTCAGCACTGTTTCACCAGGTGTGTTGTTCAGCACTGTGTCACTAGGTGTGTTGTTCAGCACTGTTTCACCAGGTGTGTTGTTCAGCACCGTGTCACCAGGTGTGTTGTTCAGCACTGTGTCACTAGGTGTGTTGTTCAGCACTGTGTCAACAGGTGTGTTGTTCAGCACTGTGTCACTAGGTGTGTTGTTCAGCACTGTGTCACCATGTGTGTTGTTCAGCACTGTGTCACTAGATGTGTTGTTCACAACTGTGTCACCGTGTGTGTTGTTCAGCACTGTGTCAACAGGTGTGTTGTTCAGCACTGTGTCATCATGTGTGTCCAGCACTGAGTGACAGTGTGTGTTGTTCAGTTTTGTGTCACCACGTGTGTTGTTCAACACTGTGTCACCATGCGTGTTGTCTGGGATTGTGTCACCGTGTGTGTTATTAAAAAATATGTCACTGGGTGTGTTGTTCAGAATTGTGTAACCATTTGTGTTGTTCAGCGCTGTGTCACCGTGAGTGTTGTTGAGTACCGTGTCACTAACTGTGCCATTCTGAGATTGTCTTAAATCCTCAAATACTTCACGGGATGTGGAGCCATCACCAGAAAAGTCTGCCTGCGTCATCTCCCGGAGATTTGGTGACGTACTGTTTCCTGCTTCATTGCTTCCGTTCAGCTGGCTTCCGGTTGTTTCGGTGATGTATGCGGAAGTTGTTTTGTCGTTGTTTTCTTGGCAGTCTCTGTACTCTTTTATTTCTGCCTCTGAAAGTGGAGTGAACGAATAAATAAGCAAATGAATGAATGAATAAATGGATGAATAAATGAATGAATGAATGAATGAACAGAATAATCAATGATATCAATGGATGGAGTAGCCGTTCGAACCGCCTGCATATGGACAAACCGCAGTTGTAGATATGCTATTTCATGTGGGTCCCACATATGACAAACTGAAAGTCGTAGATAAAAAAATGTATGACAATTAAGACATCCCTCTTATTACCCTCATCACAAATATCATCATAATTGTCGTCAGTGTTGGTAAATCCAAACCAATTCGTGGGAAGATCAGTTGGAGGTATGCGGATGTACAGACCCCGCACATTTTGAGACATAGTTCAGTACAACCTGCTTGTGAAGAAATGAAGCACAAAACTGAAAGAGACAGGACGCGAGATCCTCCCGCACTCACTCTTATTTTTCAGACATTCTGACAACGCATGAAGATACGTCCCTGACGCTTTAAAATGAAAAGGACACAGTGAAAATGTCGAGAAAGGACATATCAAAGGGTGAAAATACTGCATGCCAGATTCATTCTGATGCTAATATCGTTTGCTGCGAAGGGGAGTTATTTTCCTTGCCCAGAAACCAAGACAGGTTTGACCAGAAGACAAGCCTGCCTCTGTAGATGTTCAGCAATGGAGTTTTGTTTAGAATGTGCAGCACTGAAGTGACCTTGTATGGCAGTCCAGGGACCGACTCCCTGGCATTATAGCCGAAGGGTTAAAGCGCTGGACTTTCAATCTGAGGGTCCTGGTGTTCGAATCTCGGTGCACCTGGTGGGTAAAGGGTGGAGATTTTTCCGATCTGCCAGGTCAACATATGTGCAGACCTGCTAGTGCCTGAACCCCCTTCGCAGAAGATGAAATACGCACGTCAAAGATCCATGTCAGCGTTCGGTGGGTTATGGAAACAAGAATATACCCAGCATGCACACCCCCGAAAACGGAGTATGGCTGCCTACATGGCGGGGTAAATAAATAAAAAAACGGTCATACACGTAAAATGTTACATGTCTGTCTGAGTGTGTATGTGTGTGCGTCTGAAATCGGCTCTACCCAGGTAGGCAGCCTGTGGTGCAAATGTCCCCGTGTATGTAAAAGCGCTTAGAGCTTGGTCTCTGACCGAGGATAGGCGCTATATAAGTATCCACATCAATCAGAAAAAAAAGAGTCCCTGGGACCCGCATTATTTTTAACTGATCTGAAGCCCTTATGTTTCTCTCCTTGCATTACTGTCACCCTTACCAAAGACAGAAGAGGTGTAAGGTCTCGGCAGAGGAGAAAGTACAGGACCCATCAGCTCTGTTATCAGTTCCACAGTCACCAGGCTTCGTGCTGCTATTCGCTGCTCCTGCAATGAATCAGTCAATGAATCAAATTGTCAGCCAGTCATTTAGTGGAAAAGTAGCTTACGTAATACACATAACTATAAATGGATGCATGCATCCGCAATGAATCCGTCAATGAATCAAAATGTCAGCCAATCATTTAGTGGAAAAGTAGCTTACGTAATACACATAACTATCAATGGATAGATCCGCATGATCAAAATGTCAGCCAGTCATTTAGTGGAACAGTAGCTTACGTAATACACATAACTATAAATGGATGCATGCATCCGCAATGAATCCGTCAATGAATCAAAATGTCAGCCAATCATTTAGTGGAAAAGTAGCTTACGTAATACACATAACTATAAATGGATACATGCATCCGCAATGAATCCGTCAATGAATCAAAATGTCAGCCAATCATTTAGTGGAAAAGTAGCTTACGTAATACACATAACTATAAATGGATACATGCATCCGCAATGAATCCGTCAATGAATCAAAATGTCAGCCAATCATTTAGTGGAAAAGTAGCTTACGTAATGCACATAACTATAAATGGATGCAAGCATCCGCCAAAGATGAAAACAGGTGAAGTAAAAATGAAATAAAATAAACTTTTAACGTATTCAGCAGACACTTAGGCCTCCTTGCTGGGGAGGTAATGATATAGATATTTATGCTGCGCCTATCCACGGTCGAAGACCAAGTTCTAAGGGCTTTACTAACAGGGGGTCATTTGCAAAACAGGCTGCCTACTTGGGTAGAGCCGACTGACAGCTGCCACTGGGGGTTCATAATTCGTTTCCTGTATCATTCAATCTCAAAGGAGTCGAGGGTTAATACAGCTTATGGGGGTCAGAGGGTAGCTGTTCATATTTTGTCTTTTTAAAGCCTGAAACTGACATTTTCTGGCACATCTACAATACCGTCGAACCAAAACCAAATAAATAAATTAATTAATTAATACAGAACGGGTTTGACAGGAAAAGTTTCAGCAACATAGGGAACTATTCATATGTGTGCGCGTCTGTGTGTTTATGATGGTGGGGTTTCTGTGTGTGTGTGGGGGGGGGGTGTTTGTGTGTGTGTGCGTGCATGTGTATGTGTGTGTGTGCGCGCGTGTTTGTGTGTGTGTGTGTGTGTGTGTGTGCGTGTGCGTGAGAGAGAGAGTGAGAGCGATGGTTAAATATGTGTATAAGGGAGCGTGCGCGTCTGTGTGTGTGTGTGTGTGTGTGTGTGTGTGTGTGTGTGTGTGTGGGCTCGTGTGTGCCTCTGTGTGTGTATGTATGTATGTATGTGTGGGTGTGGATGTGGGTGTATTTCCTGTCAAAATTAGGTGAAGTGTGAAAATAATGGTGTGAAAACACACACATACACTGGCCCATCGGACCGTGGGCACATAGGTACACTACTGAACACTGGAGTGAATCTTGTATAGCTGATGTAATCATCATTATTATTATTGTTGCTGTTGTTCTTTTGGTAGTAGTAGTAGTAGTAGTAGTAGTAGTAGTAGTAGCAGTAGTAGTAGTATCATTTTTGTTGTTATCATTATTAGTCGAAACGCGCACATACATGTATATGTATTGATGCTATCCGATTTTTACCTTTTGTTCTTCATGGGTTGCCGCTGCTGTCCAATCCATCAGAATGCTCAGTGTGTCCAGGAGAAACTGAAGGCAGAAATCACACGACATACACACACGCGCGCGCGAGCAATTACACACACACGTAACCACACACGTACACAAGCACATACACATACACACAAACTCGCACACACGCACATAAGCACACACACACATACACACGTATGCGTGCGCGCACACACAGTCGCGCGCGCGCACATAAGTACGCACACACACACACACACACACACACACACACACACACACACATTATTGTATTGGCGGGTAAGAGCGCTACGTGAGATTTTCTTTTTTGTGTGTTTTTGTATGTTTGTCTACTTGGTTTCGTTTTTCTTTTGTTTTGTTTTTAATATATCTAGTCTATCACAGACTTTAAATGAAACAGAACACAGACATGCAAAAAAATATAAAAGAAAAACAATAACGCCACAGATTTGGAATATCGATTGCCATCGCAATAGAAAGAATATATTTGCAATCATAACAAGTAAAGGGCAGAAAGAAAGATAAAGGCAGGTGAAAGATGGGAAGGCAATGAATGAATGAATGAACGAATAAATGAATATATAAATAAACAAATACCGAACAAATACATAAACTAGATAAACATGTTTTTCAAATAAACAAAGACAAAACATTGACGTGCTGACAAGAAGACTTCAAGATGGAAATGGATGACATTATTCGGCACTAAGTCGAGCAACGAAAGATAAATGAACGAACAAGAAAGAGACAACACAGAAGGAGAAGGAAGAAGGAGATGAGAAAGAAAACGACGATGATGATAAACACAGTAATGATAAGAAATGAGACAAAGAGGCAGCTTTGGTGCAAGGTTATAAACAGATAGAAAACCTGTGATGAAACTTTCATATATAATTCTTTATCTGTTGGACACACACACACACACACACACACACACACTACTCCCGTCCGTCCACCCTTCTCCACACACACACACACACACACACCTCAGACGACAAACTCTCAGAAGTGTGGCCCAGGATACCAGGGACTGTCACAACTGACGTCATCCCGTTCAACAACATTCGTGACGCAAGTGTAACGTCACCAGCAACAATGACGTCAGGTTTCCTTAGCAACTCGGTGGCCTCTATCAGGATGCTCTTCATGGATTGTCCTTGGTACCCAAGAAGAAGCTGCTCCATCTAAATAATCACAAAAAAAGGTTTGAATTCATATGCTTCGTGTGAAGCGCTTATTATCCAGGGTACAGTTAAGGAGCATAGAGCCATTTCAAAGGGGTTTGTCAAGTCAGAAGTGCAGACATTAAGACAGAGCAAGAGAGAGACACAGAGAGAGAGGGTGATAATGAGAGAGAGAATGTCCTTTTCGTGATAATTTCTCAATGAAAATGTGTCTGAGTCTTAACAACGTGGGAAATATTCAGAACAATGTAACGATAATTTGTACTTCAGAAATTTGTAAGAGAATTTTGCACGTACTTAAATAAGCATAAGAACATTTTACGCAATATGCATGTTCATGGTGTAGAGAAGCGAGAGAGAGAGAGAGAGGCATGAAGAAAGAGAGAGGTGAGGGATGAAGAGAGAGAACACACAGAGGAAAACAGAGTCAAGACAAAGGCAAGACAAATAGTGGAAGCCACAGACAAAAACAAGAACGTGAACCCGGGAGAAGGGTGCCGAGGGACAGACACACGGGTAGATAAACAGAGAGACAGAAAACCGTCTAATATCACTGAAAATGGAAAGATGTAAAACTGAAGATCGACTTCTTCGTCCAGGCAGACACGACTTTCAAACTGCTATCACCTTGTCAAAGAGAGCGATGAAACGAGGGCTCTGACAGCGGGCAAAGCTAGGCTCTGACCACTGGCACTCTTTGGGGTCACATCGGCAGGTTCGACTGGTCACACCTGGGGACACACGATACAGTGTATAAATTTCTTAGTTAAAGATAATAATAGGTGGTGTAAAAACAAAGGTACCTTAACGTAAAGATAAAGCGTTTCGGGTCTAAGACTCTTTCTCAAGTCTAGAGGTGTTGGCAGGACACAGACCTAGGTTGACATCTGAACATTTTCTGTCTTTTGTGTACACGTGCTGAATAACTGTTATTTTCGTGTATTATTTACGTGTTTTACACCATAAATGAATTTCTCTAGTGGAGATGATACAGCATTCTGTATTCTGTAGCATAATATTTTATATGCAGAGGCATCCGTCACATATCTAGCTTTTGTACATTTCTGTATGTCCGCTCCGCCCTCTATTGCTGGTGCCCAGGACACACCCTTGCACGTGCACACACACACAGGCACGCGCACATACACATACACGTGCAATAGTTAAGCGCGCTGCTACTGACCATGCATGTCCCGTGGGCACTTCTGTATGTCCTCCCCTCCATCCACCGCGGGTTCCCATGCCACGCCCATGCTGTCCGACCTCTTACATCTTCTGTTGTCCTCTGTGGACAGAGTGGCCACACTGTTTTTCACTTTCGAGATACATGGTTCACAGCAAATGTAATTACCAACTGACAACTTGCATACATTTCTTGAGGGTCATGGTAAAATAATGATAAAATTTCCGGCAAATAGTGGCGCGTGAAGCTAGTGTAATAACACCACTGAAGACGGTAAACAGGTGTTTTCATGCACGTGCATGTCCAATTCTTACCTTAGAAAATCACAGCTACCGTTTATTTGCCATCTAATAAGTGCCGATTTTAGACTGAAAAGTCGATTTTTCAAACACATTTTTTCAAGCTGTTCATGATGCACGTATGACTAAAAAGCCTTTTGTATATCCAGTGAAATTCAGTCTTAGATCATATCATATATACAGTTTGATTAATTCAAATCATCTCTAGAGTTTTTAACATCTAATGAAAACATACCTTTTATGAAGTGGTCCATAATATGTTGTGAACCCTGTATTATCATATCTTTTTTTTCCAGTTCAGATGAAGCAGTCAGGAACTATCAGGTGAAGATGATGGGCATCGTGACATTATTTAAGAATCGTTTCTTTGCTTTAAGGAGGAAAGTGGCGTAATGGTTAAGGCTCGTCTGCCAATACAGAGAGTCAGTCTGCGTTCGAATTCCGACCTTGCCCTTTCTCCCAAGTTTGACTGGAAAATCAAACTTAGCGTCTAGTCATTCGGATGAGACGATAAACCGAGGTCCCATACGCAGCATGCACTTGGCGCACTGAAAAAGAACCCATGGCAACGAGAGTGTTGTGCTCTGGCAAAATTCAGTAGAAAAAACATCCACTCTGATAGGTACAAAAGTATACATGCACGAACAAAAGGCCTGGCTAAGCGCGTTGGGTTATGCTGCTAGTCAGGCATCTGCCTAGCAGATGTGGTGGAGCGTATATGGATTTGTCCAAACGCAGTGATGTCTCCTTGAGAAACTGAAACTGCTTTATATATACCATTGCTAATACCATTAACAGATTCATTATTAAACCACCCACCAGCCACATACAAGTGGACGGAAGCGGAAGCGGTGATCATGTGACCTCTGACGACACAAGTGTAGGTGGCGGTCGTGTGGGCCTGCAGAATGTTGAAACGCTTGCCGGAGGGGTACACGTCCTCCACCGTCTCCCTCCCGTCCTCCTCTCTCATTGGCTGGCCGTTCTGAGTGCGCACACACACACATGCTTGTGGCTGGTGGTTTGTTTGTGTTATAGTGTATGCGAAATAGTGTGTGTTGTGAATTCGTGTTTTTGCACGGTTCTTAATTGTATGTATCGATATTTCCAGTGGTTTTCTTGTTTTGTTTTGCTTTTCTTCTTCTTTTTATCCATGTTTCGCCTCTCTTTTTTCTATCTTTTTTTAGATGGCTTGACGTAAAAAAGGCAGTTATTGCTTATTCAATTACCATCTTGAAATAAAAACAAATTTACTTTGACTTCCACACACACAATCTCTCTCTCTCTCTCTTTCTCTCTCTCTCTCTCTCTCTATATATATACACACAAGTATACGTATACACACATGTAAAGACAGACAGACAGACAGATAGATAGACAGAGAGACTGATAGATAGACAGACAGATAGATAAGATAGATAATGTTCGGTTGTTCTCTCCGGATACTTGTGTGTGGTTTTGTCCCTTTGTGTGCTTGATCCCACTTTGTAATTGCTTCCCCGAAGATCGTGTCAACTGTGTGTTGTGATGGGGGGGGGGGGGGGGGGGGGGGGGGGGCGGAAAGTGAGTAGCATGGGGTCGTGTGAGACAGTGGGAATGGACATTTGAGAGTCATGTATGAATCAGTTTCAAATCTATTTCCAAGGAGGCGTCAGAGCGTACAGACTGGCATGCAACATCCGCTAAACAAAACAAAAACAAACACACAAAACAAAAAACGCATATACGTCTCTCTCTCTCTCTCACACACACACAACCACACACACACACACACACACACACACACACACACACACAAAGCTCTGAAGGAATGTGGAAACCGTTTACAGGGCGGGTTTGGAAGTACAAAAAATAGTCAATACATTCAAGTTCCCACAAAACCAAAAAAAGCAGAAATCAGATATGCCGTAGACAGAGAAGGGTACAAGGCACATGGAACAGGAAGAGATAAGGAATTAACTGTAAAACCAAAATCAAAAGCAGAAATCAGGGACAGTAGACTGAGGAATACAAGGAAAATAGAACAGAAAGAGATATCAAATGGCTGTCGAAAACAGTACATAAACTGTTGTCAGGGCTCTTCACCTTCAGCCAAATGTACGTGGATTCCCGCTCGTCAGGCGTGTAACACCAGAAGCTGGTGATCTCCCCTCGGCGGAGGTTGGCCACCAGGGGTCTGATGATGACGGGAGATGACGTCAGCACGTCCAGTGGCACTCCCATCCTCTGCACCAGACCGTAGTCTTCTACCTCGCAGGTGAAAACTCCTGCAATCAGCGACTCGTGGGAAGGTGATGGCGTGGCCAGACTATAATCGTGACATGACCATGTCTGTATTCTCTCTCTCTCTTTTTTTTCCTTTGAACAATTAATCTCCTCTTCTCTATTCTGAAGTGCCGGTGATAAGAGATCTCTCCTTTTCTGCTCTGAATTATCTGTCATTAAGCAATGTTTACTTTTCTGGTCTGAAGTGCTTGTCTTTAAAGATCTCTTTTCTGCTCTGTAGGATCTGTCATTAGAAAGATTTTTGTCTGCTCTGAAATGACTTTTTAAAAGATAAAGATTTTTTTCTGCTCGTAAGAGTCATTATTAAAGAAGATATCCCCTTTTCTGCTCGTAAATGTCTGTCATTAAAGATCTAGTTTGTGCTGTGAAGTGTTTTTCATCAAATATATTTTTTTCTGATCTGAAGTGTTTCTCATATCCTCTTTTCTGCTCTGAAGTACATGTCGTTGAAGAAGTGTAAAATAAAAACCTGCCATTTTACTGTTTCTTAATATAAGATAATGATGCACGTTATATATTTTTTTACTTTAAGGATTGTGCGCATATATCCTTTATTCTCAAAACAAGCATATGCATAAACACATACCCATCCACGAACATACAACGTCATACTTCACGAAAATCTATCACAACTCTCGAAGGAAAACACTCACACACTCGCATTTATTAGTTAATCACGTACACTCACACACTTGCAATAATTAGTCAATCACGTACGCACACTCACTCGCAATCTTTAGTCACGTCTCTCCACTTGTTTCGCCTATTCACCAACACCACCCCATGCAATCTCTCACCTTTGTCAAATATCGTGATGTCCCCTATGCTGAGAATGGCCGTGTACGTGTCTCCCTGAGGTTCTGTCATCGTAAAGCTCCACACGTCCCGCGCTGTCAGACTGGTGTTGAAGAGACGACCGTCCTTGTACCAGCGGAACTTTATGAGATTCGAACCCCGGGCTCTACACAACAGATCGCGGTGGCTCGACACCTGCGCCGCTCCCTTCTCGTAGTTCTCCACTTCGATGAGATGGAGTTCTGTTTGGGGAAGACGGAAACTGTATTGTATTGTATTGTATTGTATTGCATTGCATCGCATCGTATCGTTTCGTTTCGTGTTGTATTTTGTGTTGTGCGGTGTTGCGTTGCGTATCGTTGCGTTGCGTTGTGTTGCAGTCCCGTGCAGTGCAGTGCGTTGCAATGCAGTGTAGTGCAGTGTTGTACTGTACTGTACTGTACTGTACTGTACTGTACTGTACTGTATTGCATTTTGTCACAATATATTTCTCTGTGTGAAATTCGGACTGATCTCACCTGGGGGAGCAAATCACCACTGTAAACCACCATTCTTTTCTTCTTTTTTTCCCTTCTACTTCTATTTTCTGTCTTCGAGTGTTTTCCTCTTTTAATCAAAGTAGATTCTTCCTGCAGAATTGTTCGAGACAATCCATTTGTTACCATGGATTCTTTTTATGTTAGCTTGGCGCATGTTGCACGCAGCAATCATTTCATGGAAGAGCAATAGAATCGTTTGAAATCGTGGTTTTTTTCCCCCAGCATTTCAACGTTTCCAGCAGCATGATCACCTTGTATTTTTAATGATTTTAAACCGCAATAAAGAAATATTTCTTGAAACACTGCAGTAAATCA
The DNA here is from genome assembly GCF_041734735.1 of Babylonia areolata. NCBI lineage: Eukaryota > Metazoa > Mollusca > Gastropoda > Neogastropoda > Buccinidae > Babylonia > Babylonia areolata. The sequence continues at coordinate 5,961,026 of NC_134878.1, read as the reverse complement.
ATCAGTTATGGAGTGGCCTCACAGTATGCAGATACACGCTAAACAACATCCGCTGTGAAAAAAAAAGGACTGACTTAAGCGAAAACCCAACACTTTGATCAGACCTTGAAGGCTACACAATGCTACATGTGATTAATGCATCTGGTTGTTGACAAATTTGAAGGCAAAAATCAACGTTATTAAAAGCTTAACACATAATCAACCAGTACTTTTAACAACAGGATAATTAGCCATATGATTCAAATAAGACCAAACCCCTGTTGATGAATTTAAATCAACTTTATACACAGATTTAATCTACCTGAGGGAGGCAATTTGGTCTCTTCTTCTGTCTACACAAGTAGTTTTTATTCTACAGAAGTAGATTTTTTTCTACAAACATTAACAACTGAACCTTTCTCATTGTTTAAGGATATCATCGTCATTTCAAACAACGGTTTTTGTTATTCATTAGGGATCAAACATTTGCCGGGGGGTCTTTTCTCACGACGCGGAAAACACCAGAGCTTCTTCTGCGTTCACTCGTATGCACACGAGTGGGCTTTTACGTGTATGACCGTTTTTACCCCGCCATGTAGGCAGCCATACTCCGTTTTCGGGGGTGGGCATGCTGGGTATGTTCTTGTTTCCATAACCCACCGAACGCTGACATGGACTACAGGATCTTTAACGTGCGTATTTGATCTTCTGCTTGCATATACACACGAAGGGGGTTCAGGCACTAGCAGGTCTGCACATATGTTGACCTGGGAGATCGTAAAAATCTCCACCCTTCACCCACCAGGCGCCGTCACCGTGATTCGAACCCGGGACCCTCAGATTGACAGTCCAACGCTTTAACCACTCGGCTATTACGCCCGTCTAACACCAGAGCTTCACTGAAGGACTCACTGGGAACGGTGACGACCCGAAGACCTTCTTGGACCAGGGAGAAGTTGAATAACCGGCCCCTCATGGCCAGCACGTTCAGCAGTAAGGACACGCGCTCCACGTGCCTGCTGCCCGTGAAGAACTCGAACCTCAGCATCCGCAAGGACTCTGTCATCTCCCTGCAATGTCGGCAAGCCGTCGGAATAGTAACGACAAAAACAAAATAAAATAGATATAAAATAACAGGGCTCGTAGCACTCGCCCGTCCGATTGCCAGGGATAAACTAAATCTTCTGCAGGGGCCGTTTTCGAGAGACCATTATGCCTGTGGGTAAATGTGCACCTGCGGGCAAATCTACCTGAGGCAAAGCAAACTGCTCAAGGTAAGCAGTACCCGGTATTCAGGAACACTTCAGTCTACCCGCGGGTCTTCAAAACCGAAAGCAAATTTACCCTTACTACCTGCCAAGGGTGACTGCCCACGAAGCAGATGTAAATCCTTTTGTAGCGTTGTTTTTGTTGAGGGAAAACAGGCGTGCTTTGCGGATCGCCCGTGGTTTGCTAACTCTCTCGACAATGCTCTGAACTCTGGTGAAAGAGCATGCGCAGAAGGGAATCACTGGGTTTTTCCAAAAATAGACGAGGGCTAGCTGCCTGAGTGCACCGTGCGTGTCTTGAATACGAAGTTAACTTAACCTTCATGGTAAACTGTACCCGCGGGGCCCCAACCAAGCCAAAGGTAACTTGAGGCAAAAAGAATTTCGTCTTGAATATGCCCCTGGCGGGTATGTGAAGACCTTCCTGCTTGGCTGCCAAGGTTTGGCTGTGTCAGCGAAAGGGTGAATGAGTGCTGGCTTCAGTGCAGGCCGGTCACGTTTCCCTCCCCTCCTTTTCACTTTGACACCGACACCCTCCCTCCTCTTGGTTTTTTATTTTTCTCTCATACATTCCACTTCTATATGTCTGCGGACATACCACTGCACAATCGATAATAACCCCTTTTTTGGGGGAGGGGGGGGGAGGAGGAGGGCTAACAGAAATTCGGGGAAATAGATATATCTTTTAAAATCTGTACGAGCAAGGAAAAGAACAAGAAGAAGAAGAGAAGATGGCCTCAGGTATTCGCAAAGAAAACAGATGAGAGAGATAGAGAGACAGACAGATTGAGAGAGAGAGAGATTGTGCGCCTGTTTGTTTTTCTAAGTGTATGTGTGTGTGTGTGTGTGTGTGTGTGTGTGTGTGTGTGTGTGTGTGTGTGTGTGTGCACGTATGCCTGTGTGCGTGCACGTGGTTTGTGAACACGTGTATGTGATGATAATGTATGCGAGTGTGTTTTTCTATGTGTGTGTGTATGTGTGTGTGTAACAGTATGTGTGTGTACAAATAAATGCACTTGCCTACACATAAATGTGTGTGCGTACCATTCGTGCGTACTTGTGTGTGTGTGTGTGTGTGTGTGTTTTACTGAGTGTTGAATGCATAGCAACACTGAATTTAACTCGTATGATTTTCCGGCTGCGGATCAACCAAATCTAGATATATATATATATATATATATATATATATATATATATATATATATATATATATATATATTAATAGATTAACATTCCGTCTTACCTGAAGCCGTCAATGTGAAAGCTTCTACTGGCAGGTAAGCGATAGTGTGCCAGAATTCTGTTCAACTGAAACATATACGTGTGTCACGAAATCTTCCAAGTACAGACAGAAGAGTAAATCATGCTGCCTCTCTCAATAGATATAGCAGAGATACACCCCCACCCCCACCCTGACAACACACACACATACGCACGCACACACACTCACGCACACACACACAAAGTTCACACACACACACACACACACACATGCACGCACACACACACACGCACAAAGTTCACACACACACACTCTCTCACACACACACGCACAAAGTTCACACACACACACTCTCTCACACACACACACACACAAACACACACACACACGGATATGCTCTCACATACATTCTCATCACACACACACACACACACAACTACACGGGATCCTTCTAATAAGTAAGGATTGCGAAACGCTCCTACTCACTGAGATGAATGTTAAACAAATCATTTCTCGCTCCCAAAGTTTAAGACAAATCAACAACTGCCTTCTGCAGCAAATGCATTGGAACCCCTCCTTGGGAAGCAGCTCTGCATACTTAATATGAGAACACACACGAAAGTGTGCATCGAGACAGACATCGTAAACACACACACACACACACACCCACACACACAGTACACACGCATGCACGCAAATCCGCTGAGACGCCATCATCTCTCCTCTACAACATTTTAAATTCTAATTCATGTTGTTTTTTCATGCCAACATTCAAATGTGACAATTAGTTCACTAGTCCGAGGTAATAAAACAGAACTCCCTCCTTTCTGCTGCTCAGTGTATGCTGCGCTTTTTCGTTATTTTACCTCCCTTTTTATCTGTATGATAATACATGTGTGTATTTTCAAAGCCCCCGGAGGGCACAAAAACATATTACATTACTATTATTCAAACGCCCCAAAGATTCATAAGCACAGCATTCAAAATTAAGGCGTATAATCACTGAAAGTCAGTTGCGAAATTCGGAGTGCTGAAAATAGATGGAGAAATTACGGGACAAAACATATTAACGAAGAGGGTAAACATGCCATCTCACAATGACAATAACACATGCTCAGCAATACACTATCAAGGTATACCTTCTTCTTCTTCTTCTGCGTTCACTCGTATGCACACGAGTGGGCTTTGACGTGTATGACCGTTTTTACCCCGCCATGTAGGCAGCCATACTCCGTTTTCGGGGGTGTGCATGCTGGGTATGTTCTTGTTTCCATAACCCACCGAACGCTGACATGGATTACAGGATCTTTAACGTGCGTATTTGATCTTCTGCTTGCATATACACACGAAGGGGGTTCAGGCACTAGCAGGTCTGCACATATGTTGACCTGGGAGATCGTAAAAATCTCCACCCTTTACCCACCAGGCGCCGTCACCGTGATTCGAACCCGGGACCCTCAGATTGACAGTCCAACGCTTTAACCACTCGGCTATTGCGCCCGTCAAGGTATACCTAATGTGTATTATCTAGTCTTCCTTTATGAGATATTTGCACACACCAAAACAATACACATCCTCTGTTCGGTGTTTTCTTGAAATTTGTAAATGGTTCAATATTTTGATACGGACTTGTCTGTATATTTCTTGGATTGTTTGTTTGCTTATTTAAATAAATATTATCGATAAAGTGTTTTCTCTGTTGGATGTTTTCTTGAAATTCGTAAATGGCTCAAAGTTTAGATGTTGACTAGTCTTTAGTATATCTGTTGGAATGTTTGTTTATTCAAACAAACTTTCCATACATATATTGTTTAATGACAGAAATGTCTTGCCTTGCTTGGCCTTGCAAACGTTATCAACAAAATGTTTTCCGTTCATATATTGTTCAATGGAAGAAACTTATTGTCTTGCTTTGCCCAGCAAACGTTTTCCGTACATACATAGTTTAGTGGAAGAAACTTATTGCCTTGCTTTGCCTTGCAAACGTTATCAAATAAAATGATATCCATACATATATTGTTTTTAATGAAAGAAACTTCTTACCTTTCTTTGCCTTGCAAATGTTATCAATAAAACTTTTCCTTGCATACACTGTTTAATAAAAGAAGCGTCTTGCGTTGCAAACGTTATGAATAAAATGTTATCCATACATATGCTGTTTAATGGAAGAAACCTCTAAAATGTTTTCCATACATATACTGTTTAATGGAAGAAACCTCTTAAATGTTATCCGTATATATATTGTTTAATGGAAGAAACCTCTAAAGTGTTATCCGTATATATACTGTTTAATGGAAGAAACCTCTAAAATGTTATCCGTATATATATTGTTTAATGGAAGAAACTTCTTGCCTTGCAAATTTTATCAATAAAATGTTATCCATACATATATTGTTTAATGGAAGAAACCTCTTGCCTTGAAACTTATCAATGAAATGTTTTCCTTAATAATATATATTGTTTTTAATGAAAGACACTTCTTACCTTGCTTTGTCTTGCAAATGTTATCAATAAAACTTTTTCCTTACACAAATTGTTCAATGAAAGAAGCGTCTTGCGTTGCAAACGTCATCAATAAAATGTTTTCCACACATATTATTTTTGTAATGGACGAAACCTTTTGCCTGGCTTGCTTTGCCCTCTCACCTCCCAGCGTGCCTGTCGTCTGAAGGTTGTGGACAGCACGTCTTGCTGACTGCGGTGAGTGTCCTGTGTCAGCAGAGTCACCATCACCCGGTGCTGTTCTGCGGGGGTAACAGTAATAATAATAATAATAACAACAATAATAATAATAATAATAATAATGATGACAGTAATTATAATAGTAATAATAATTATAAGAAGAAGAATTAGGAGGAGTTAAAGAAGACAAATTGGTCACCGGTGCCATTCTCCTCAGTTGTGGAAAAACGATAGCCAATAAAGAAGATTATTATCATCGTCATTACCATCTTGAAGAAGGAGGAGGGGGCGCAGAAGAAGAAGAAGAAGAAGAAGAATTGGTAAACTGGCGCTGTTCTCCATAATTTTGGGGAAATGATAATCAATTAAAGAAATAATGTATTATCACCATCGTCATCTTATTACAATGAGGACAGAGAGGAATGAGGCTGAAAGTCGTGATCAGAAAGTGTAAGTGCGTGCGTGCGTGCGTGTGTGTGTGTGTGTGTGTGTGTGTGTGCGTGCGTGCGTGCGTGCGTGCGTGCGTGCGTGCGTGCGTGCGTGTGCATGCGTATGTGTGTGTGGGGGGGGGGAGGAGGGGGGGTTGTTCGCAAGTGTCCCCAAGTGAATGTACAGAAATAAAAATAAGTTTAAAGATCATGTTGTGTAAACTTGATGGACACTCGGCTTTCTTCTTCTTTATATTTTACGATGTGTTATGGCCGCACTGAGTACCCTCTAAAAGAATTCGCGATTACTGGATTAATCTAATAATGGTGAAGAAAATGCATACATGATTAATCTCATACAGACACGAGTATACACAGCCATAAGAATAAAACATTAACGAGGAACAATGTAATGACCCTGTATGTTTGCACGCATCAAGATGAATTTGACTGTGTGTTGCACTTAACGTGCTAAGCCCATTCCTTCCTCCACCAAGTAACATTAAGGCAGTCTCATGTTTTGATCGACACCATTAATATTAATTGATGTTCTCTCAACCTCGTAAAGGGTAATTACAACTGCAGCCGTCACGTCGCTTCTTCATCGTCAGTCATCTGATGGTTAGCGGGGCGCACCTGTTTTGTGTACTTTCATATACCTCGCCGCCGCCACCACCCCACTCCCCTACACAAACTGCAGTGGAGGGGGTTGTTTATCATTGAGCACCGCTCCTTTACTTTTTCATTTCTCTTTTTAACCAGCTACCTCGAAGATTAAGGCAGTCTTCGTTTTCCACTTATGTCTTCCATTAGCGTTGTGTATTTCTTGCGCGCGCGCGCGCGTGTGTTGTGTGTGTGTGTGTGTGTGTGTGTGTGTGTGTGTGTGTGTGTGTATGTGTGTGTGTGTTTGTTGTTGTTGTTGTTGTTGTTTGTGTGTGTGTGTGTGTGTGTGTGTGTGTGTGTGTGTGTGTGTGTGTGTGTGTGTGTGTGTGTGTGTGTGTGTGTGTGTGTGTGTGTGTGTGTGTGTGTGTGCGCATGCGGACGCTTTCTGTGTCAACCAGAGCTGTGTTTTATTGAACAACTCTGATCACTTTGCTTACGATAAATTGCCCCGTCTATCCATCTCTCTGTCTCTCTCCATTATAATTAACGTGATTGTTATGAAGATGATCCATTCTTCGCGTGTTGTAAACTGTATATATGTATGCGTAAATGTACAGTTATTGGGTATATATATATATATGTGTGTGTGTGTGTGTGTGTGTGTATGTAGGTAGGTAAGTAGGTACGTTGGCAGGTAGGTGTAGATGCATCATGCGTTTGATCACTAGGAGTGTGTATATTTTTGTACATGCGTGTATCAACCTTTGTAGATAGCCCTGTCTGTTTCAGAAATAGCATTCGTCCTTTACTTTCATTTATTTAATAAATGTTTATTTCTTCTTTGATGGATGTAATATATACCCTTTTTATTGCTTATTCCACTTCCAGCGAGACAATAAAGGAAAAAGCCTTGGTGGCTTACTGAACAGCGAGTGCAGCTGTTAAATATCATATGACTAATAGGGATCGTTCCGACACCTGATCAGTATGCACGTGTGTGTACACGCCGCCATAACAAAACAAAACAAAAAACACGTCAAATAAAAGAAAACTAGAGACGAACCTTTCATGACCCACTAGTGATTCCTGATGATAACTGATGGTGAGGGATGGCAGGGGAAGACAGCCAGTTTACTGATATATATTTATGTCTTTCGTCAAAATGATGATCGACGGG
>NC_134878.1:5943667-5948667 GCF_041734735.1 Babylonia areolata | reverse complement strand
ACACTACAATAATCACATCTGGTGGTGTTACTATCTTACATATCGACCAGCGTACACGTTTTGTGCAATTCTTTTGCGTTTATATTTCGTTTATTGATATGGTAATCCCCAGTTGAAAAAAAAAACCTAACTGATTGAGTGACTGAGTGTATCACTCTAACGATATAACTTTGAGACTTCCTGCCAGCTTTATCGTGGACCTTTCAGTCATTTATTGACTGGTGATTCATTAAGCTATGGACGAAAATCTATACTTCACCTAATGCCGTGGTATTTATAATGTCTTTGCTGATTTCACATAGAACGCCCGTAAATCCGGGTGGACAGTAACACATGTTGACTTCTGAGCCGTAGATATACCTGCAATGAAAGAATGTTGTTCGTTATATGCATCATCATCATCACTGGCGTCATTATCTCTGTGGTCGTTGGAGATTAACTTATTTTGTGGTGTTACCACATATATGATAATGATAATAATAAGAAGAAGAATGCACATCTATACAGCGCCCTTTCTGTCTAAAAGCTCAGGGCGCTTTACACGAAAGAAAAATATTACAAATTACATAATCATTCATGACCACTCTTTCTCAACCCCCCCGCCCACACACCCCCACACTCCCTTTCCCATTCTTCATACACCCAAAGTGAGCTGACATGGGTGGTGGTGGAGAACAAGGAAGCTGTCTCTTAAGAAGAATAAAATATAAAAAAAGACATGAGGAAGAGAGACGGGGACACAGAAAGACAGACAGAATGCGAGAGACAACGCTGAATGTATAAGGCGTTTTCAAAGAAAGAAAATCTAATATAACTGTGATTATAAAGCTCTGTTATTTCAAAATTAATTCAACTGAGGTTCCACGGGCTGGCGAGCAAATACGAAGTGTCCTTAAGACTCATTAAACATTATTTCATACAGCGTGAGTATGTTCATTTGTGCGAAAGATGAACAAATCGAAACATATATGATAAATCATTAACCTTGAACACAATAGAAAGACTATTAAAAAAAAAGACAAAACGCACCAACAAAAGACAGAAAGTGAGAAACAAAGAAAGGAAAGAAAGAAAGAAAGAAAACACATGATCACACTATTCTCACCTGCAAGAGCCTCCATTCTGACAGGTGTTCACCCCGGCCTGAGGATCGCAGTAAGGCCCGTACTCACACTGGGCGCCGAAGAACCCGGGAAAGCAGGCACACCGAAACTCGCTCCAGTCCGCCGCCACGTAGCAGTGACCCAGAAACGAACAGTCGTGAACACTGCACGTGCCATTCCTCTTCGGCTGCCCCACATCCACGATCTCGTAAGTGATGTTGAAACCGTACACATTCGTGAGAAACTCTTCCACACGAAGGTGGATGTTCGTCCTGCCCCTGGCGTGGAACTCTACAGTCACGACCGGCTGGTAGATTACGATCGATTTCACCTCCTCCAAGAAATCGAACTGCCCGAGGTATCTATGCCCTTCGAAAGCCTGGGGAGAGGTGTAGGAGTTGAAGGTGGACAGGTACAGAGATTCTCGGAGGAAGTACTGCGTGAAATACAGGTGGATCTTTTTACCTGCAGGTGCGCGGATGACCCAGGTGCAGGAGACGGGATTGGGATAAGGATCGGGGAAGTTGGGGGAGTGGATGAATCCCCTATCCGATCCCAGAGTCCCTCCGCAGTTTTCGTACGTTTCGCCGTTGATCGCCAAAGGCTTCCAGTGCCACGCCAGGAACAGCAACAGCTGAGTGAGCTTGAAGGAAACGAAGGGCTGACACAGCATCCGCATCTTCCTGGCAGCCGCAGTTCTAAAGCTTCTGGCTGTGGAGACTGGGCCGCAGCTGGAAGAAAAGTTCAACGCATGTAACTTTTCCCGTGCCAGTCACGAAACTCCAATCACTACAGACCAAGAGTTATCGCCCTTCGCAGACTGAATGTCAAAACGTTTGACATTGTGACATCCCTCTATGCTGGTTTTTGGTCATAATCTATTGCAGGCCCCATCTGCGAACAAAAATAGCAAATTACATTCAGGTTTAACCATCGCAGAAGAGTGAGATCTGTGGACCTATCCAACACCACACCAACGCCATCAGAACCAACACGTTAACTCTCTCCATACGAACGGCGAAAGATACGTTAACAGCGTTCCACCCCAGTTACCATCATCAAAATATTGCAAGCGGAAGGCTCTTATACTGAAGAGGTGAATGTTGACAAAGAATACCACAATTCTGACGCCGGAAGCTAAAGGTTGGGTCATTCAGACACCCACTGGACATCCGAAGGGTCTGTGTAGAGGAGAAGAGAGGACTGGCCGTACTGAGTGAGTTAAGGAGGACAGCGAAAATGGATTATTATTTTCCTAGATATCTTTGATTCGAACGGTGCAACAGTGGCCTAGTGGTAATGCGCCTGACTGATAAGCGAGTATCCGTGATTTCGAATCCAATATACAGAACGGGATTTAATCCACCCACCCACCCCACCCTCCGATCTACTCGACATTGAATGATGGTCTGAGCGCTAGTCGTTCTGGTGAGACGGTAAACCGAGGTCCCGTGTATTTTTGTATTTGTATTTGTATTTCTTTTTATCACAACAGATTTCTCTGTGTGAAATTCGGGCTGCTCTCCCCAGGGAGAGCGCGTCGCCATACTACAGCGCCACCCATTTTTTTGTATTTTTTCCTGTGTGCAGTTTTATTTGTTTTTCCTATTGAAGTGGATTTTTCTACAGAATTTTGCCAGGAACAACCCTTTTGTTGCCGTGGGTTCTTTTACGTGCGCTAAGTGTATGCTGCACACGGGACCTCGGTTTATCATCTCATCCGAATGACAAGCGTCCAGATCACCACTCAAGGTCTAGTGGAGGGGGAGAAAACTTCGGGGGCTGTGCCGTGATTCGAACCAGCGCGCACAGATTCTCTCGCTTCCTAGGCGGACGCGTTACCTCTAGGCCATCACTGCACTTACAGCATGTAAAAGAATCCATGGCAATAAAAAGGCTGTCACAGGCAAAAATATGTTCGAAAAAATCCACGCTGATATCAAGTGATGCAATTACACTTGCAGACAGAAGAAAAAAAGAAAAAAAAATGGGTGGCGTTGAACTGTGGCGACGCTCTCGGTCTGTGGGGAACGGACCTAACTCCACACAGAGAAAACAAATGAAGTAAAACAAGCCAATAACTGTTTAACTGTCAACTCCGCGCTCTACCGACTGAGCCAGTTAGACGGTCAGTGGGGAACGGACCTAACTCCACATAGAGAACTCTGTTGTGAAAAAAAATAAAGTAAAACAAGCCAATAACTGTTTGACTGTCAACTCCGCGCTCTACCGACTAAACCAGTTAGACATCCTCATAGACAGTCAAATCTGCCACATGCAGGAAAGCTAAACATCCAAACGAGCGCTGAGCCTCGTTGCATTGTGTCATAAATGAACAGTGGCCACATCACTTATCTGTTTGTACTTTGCAGGATTTTGTCATCGTAAATGTTACCATATTAATGAAAGAACAAGTCAATAAGTATTACAAATAGGGAAATAATGAATCTAAAATGGGAATCGATACAGAAAAACATAGGTAAAAAGATACCAAAATTTGAAATAAGCAGACAGCCTGAAAAATATTAAAGCAGATCTTAAATGTAAGGGAAAAATTAGAAGAAACGTGAAATCAAGGTAAATTATAAAGAATCATATCCGTAGCGGTAGTTCATTCATTTGATCCAGCAATTTGCATAACATTCATTTGATTTTGACCGTGATGTTTTTCCATAGCAAAATGGAAACAATTATGAACATAAATCGTGCCATAGGCAGATATATGGACACATCACATGAAGGTGCTACACAGAATGAAAAGAAAAATAATATATAGACAGATATAGATATCACATTTCACACGTACATAAACAATAAGGTCTGTTCCCTACGCATTATACATCGTTGCAAATTTTCAGTTCCACTAACTCTATTATTTTCTGCTAGGAAAAAATATTTCAAAGACTTATATTTGACACTGAGCTATATAATCAAGTCAAACCCCTAAGTCTTACCTCCATCAAGATAATTTCTGAAGTATTATACACTTCCTTCTACATTTCGCAAATACCGATCCTTTTCTGTCAAAACAGGTGCACTCTAAATTTGTCCGAAAACCAGTGGACACTTTGTAATTTGTCCGAAAACAAATTTAAGCTCCGTCACGTTGAGTACTCACAAGCAGAACGCTATTAAGAAGTAAGGATCTTTTCGTGTGGACGTGTGTGTGTGTTTATTTATTTTACCTTTTTATTTGGGGGGGAGGGCGGTGGGGGAGGGGGGCGGGGGGCAGGTATCTTTGAACTAAACGTGGAAACTGCAGTTAAATTACGTAATTCCTGCTAATTTATGATATGTAAATAGTAAACTACCCCCACCTCCCACAGACAGAAAGTGAGACAAAGGCAGACTGAGTAATCCACCACTTCAACGAAAAAAGTCGCAAAGCAAGCTGGCTGACCTGTCCCCTCCAATAAGAAAGGCAGTTCAGTTCTCACAAAACACACCCAGAGTTTTACCAAAACCACCAAACCGCATAGTCAACTAAATACATAAATAAATAATGGAATATTTACCTCATTGCTTTTCTGGGAAGCCCAATTGTACAAAACCAAAATCTGGTGACGCTGAAACGTTCACAGGGCAAGACTTGTATGACACGACGTACACAGCAGCTATCGCGCGGCCAAATTGCATTGCCGTCTGCTCATCTGAGCCGCTGCTGAAATCGAGGCTGTACCAGTCATGTCGTCTGCAACGGCAGCGACTTTGAATCGTCCGATTTTTCGATTCATTGAAGGGGAGAAAAGGGTGCAAGGTGAGGGAAAGGGAAGGAGGCAGTATTGTCAGAAAAAATACGTCATTAAAGAACGGGATGAGAAAAAAGAAAGAAGGTAAAAAGGAAGAAGAAATTTAAAGAAAAATGAACAACAATGATCGCCTCAATGAAGGGGGGTG
>NC_134878.1:5918667-5941167 GCF_041734735.1 Babylonia areolata | reverse complement strand
TCCCTTTAGGCCAGAAGACACAACAGTACAATCATATCAATTATGCCAGCAACCAACAGAACGCCTACTCATGCTTGTTGTCATCACAAGGGAATCACGTGATTTCCTGTCTCCCCCCACCCCCCACCCCCGCCCCCTTCAAAGCACTGTCAGATAATACCTGGTTTCCGCTACGGGCTTGTATTTTGTATTTGTATTTCTTTTTATCACAACAGATTTCTCAATGTGAAATTCGGGCTGCTCTCCCCAGGGAGAGCGCGTCGCTATACTACAGCGCCACCCATTTTTTGTTGTTGTTGTTGTTTTGTATTTTTCCTGCGTGCAGTTTTATTTGTTTTTCTTATCGAAGTGGATTTTTCTACAGAATTTTGCCAGGAACAACCCTTTTGTTGCCGTGGGTTCTTTTACGTGCGCTAAGTGCATGCTGCACACGGGACCTCGGTTTATCGTCTCATCCGAATGACTAGCGTCCAGACCACCACTCAAGGTCTAGTGGAGGGGGGGAAAATATCGGCGGCTGAGCCGTGATTCGAACCAGCACGCTCAGATTCTCTCTCGCTTCCTAGGCGGACGCGTTACCTCTAGGCCATCACTCCACTGTTGTATTTGGGCTACACCACTATAAAACGTTGAACGGATATGGCGATTTGCTTTTTTGTTTGTTTGTTTGTTTGTATACTCTTGCATGATCATGTATATGAACTTCTCTCTCTCTCTCTCTCTCTCTCTCTCTCTCTCTCTCTGTGTGTGTGTGTGTGTGTGTGTGTGTGTGTGTGTGTGTGTGTGTGTGTGTGTGTGTGTGTGTGTGTGCATGTGTGTGTGTGGACAGGTGACACAGACAGAGGGACAAACAGAAACAGAGACAGAGACAGACAGAGAGGGAAGGAAGGAAGGGGCGGAGGGGGTGGGTGAACGGCGGCAGAGAGACAGAGGGGAGGGAGGAAGGGAGAGGAAGGGATGGATGGACAGAAAGAAACAAACAGACAGACAAACTGACAGACAGACAGAGAAAACTGTCGATCACATAATATCCCTTGAGAAAATGTTCTATGTTCACCACAAAACACAACACGGGAAAGTCCGTTCTTCTTTCTGAAACACCATTCCCCAATTTGTGCATTAAAAAAAAAACAAAAAACACGAGGTCTCTTGTGTTATGACACAAAAATCGAAACGTGTAAATGTCACAAGTGAAGCGATGCCCATAACGAGAAAGACATTAGGGCAACACACAAGAAAACAAAAATCAACCGATCAATTATCAATAAAAATTAATCAGAAGAAGTAAATGACATACTGTACCAAAAATGCATTTCGTTTTCCATTCGTTCATGTGAGTGCTTAATTTAAAATGATAGAATGAATGTCTTCACTTGAAGTTAAAATAAGGGTTTATTTTCTTTTCGACGAGCCTGAAGGCAAATTTCTGTACACTGTATAAAGTGATTGATTGATCACGTCAGCCAAACAGCTGGATCATCAAATGAGAACACGAAGAAACGGATTGAAAATGAAAATCCTATATTTCCCATATCCCTCTACAAACTCGGACAGCCGTTTTATCACTGCCAACACGCCGATGATAATTCGTTGGCAACAAACCAATACATTTCTGACAGAACGGCGTCTTTTCAGATCTCGAAGAGACAAAAAACAACAACAACTAAATGTCAATGGGAATTAAAGACAGTCAAATATGGAACATAATAAATCAATGTGTAGGGTATGCCATATAGCACTACATGTTAGATAACATTTATGAGGTAAATGAATATTCTCCGACGTCTTGTTGTCATTAATTTTGAAACAATGTTCTCAGGTTGTCGGTCCAATGTGTTGTGTTGTAATCTTTTGCCCTGTCCTATCATCGTGAACATATGCCACCGTCACATTTCATGATCACAACCAGTGATGTTTCACATTTATCCTCTTTTGACAAATTTTCTTTACTATTCTTATATCTTCGTAAATCATATTGGTTGTCTATGTGTTACGAATCACAATGAACTATGCTAAATTGAGCGTTATATGTTATACGTTTATTCTATTCATTATTTACAAACTGAATGATACTTCGCAGCCACAGAAACAGCAGATGCACATAAAGAAGGCAGACTGCCCCCACACGCACACAGTCACAGCAGATAGCAGAAAACCAAGGACTGATAATACTGAACGTATAGGGGATACACGACATTTTAACTCGTCCTTAGCCGGTACTATGCTCTTTTCGTCAATTTGAGATTATCTGTGTGTGTGTGTGTGTGTGTGTGTGTGTGTGACTGTGTGTCTGTGAGTCTCTGTGTGTCTGTGAGTCTCTGTGTGTCTGTGTGCGTGTATGTGTGTATGTACTTGTGTGCGTGCGTGCGTGCGTGTGTGTGCAAGCGTGCGTGTATTTTGTGTGTATGTGTATGTGCATATATGCCTGTGCGCGCGCGCGCGCGCACGTGTGTGTGTGTACTTGTGTGCGTTCATGCATGTGTGTGCATGCCTGCATGTGTTTGTGTGTATGTGTGCGTGCATGCGTGCGCGCGCGCGCGTGTGTGTGTGTATGTGTGTAGTTTGGGGTGCATAATGATGTTGACACACTGGTATTGATTTTGCTGATGCTAAGACCGATAGCTGATCGATACTTGCAATGTGCACGTTATTATACGTTGATGAACCCATTTACCACTAATTGATAAATATTTACACATTATTACCAATTGATGGACAACCAGCCATTCACTGATGAACACATGATTATATATCGGCGAACACATGCTGATGAGCAGGTTATTATACCCGGGGTAAACATGATATTAGAGACTGAGAAACACATACTGTAAGTCCATGAACACATTCTCAGATACAGGTGAACACATTATACTCCGAAGAACACATTGTAAAACACTGATGACCATATAATCACACACTGATAAATACACTAACTCGATAAGCACAAACATTCGTGAACACGTTATTGCAAAACTGACGTACGAATAATCATACATTGATGAATACTATAGTTCAAAATGATGAGCACCAATGCAAGTTCGCCGGTGTAAATTCTTATACTTCAGGCGCGACATTCAACAAATATTCACGTGATCTGCTTGCATGAAAACATACCACCTGGACAAGTAGCAACACACACAAAAAAGAAGAATTTATCCGTGTACTTCAGCGTAATATGTTGCTCTGAACTAACTAGCAATCATCTTCGCTACAAAATGATTTTGACTTCAAGAAGCAAAACTGAAATCATCACATGAATCTTTTCTTTTTTTTAACTTAATAAACTTTAACAATATTTTGACAGACATTCGTGAG
This sequence comes from Babylonia areolata, assembly GCF_041734735.1. NCBI lineage: Eukaryota > Metazoa > Mollusca > Gastropoda > Neogastropoda > Buccinidae > Babylonia > Babylonia areolata. The sequence continues at coordinate 5,937,852 of NC_134878.1, read as the reverse complement.
TCTCGTATAACTCTGGAGCAGCGCTCCGGGTGGTGACTAAGACATCGTCGGGTGTGGCTGGACAGGTCAGTATGAGAATGTTAATCTCCCCCCAGCCCCTCTCCCTCCCCCACCCCCCTTTCCCTTTCACACGCCATACACTGCGCACAGGTGAAATCTTATGCTGGTCTGGTCTGGTCTGTCGGTCTGACTCTGGACATTTCTTTAGCCATATATGCTACACCACATCTACTAGGTAGATGCCTGACCAGCAGCATAACCCAACGCACTTAGTCAGGCCATGAGTGCATGCACTTATATTTGTGTACCTATCCAAGCGGTTTTTATTTATTACAGAATCTTGCCAGAGGACAACATTCTCGTTACCATGGGTTCTTCGTCAGTGCGCCAAATGCGTGCTGCAAACAGGACCTCGGTTTATCGTCTCTTACGAATGATAAGACGCTCAGATTGATTTTCCAGTCAAACTTGGGAGAAAAGGCGAGAGCTGGATTCGAACCCAGACCCTCACGGACTCTCTGTATTGGCAGATGAGCGTCTTAACCATTCTGCCACGTACCTCCTTCTAGGCGTCTGCCTAGCACATGTGGTTGCATTTGTATTTCTTTTTATCACAATCAGATTTCTCTGTGTGAAATTCGGGCTGCTCTCCCCATGCTGCACACGGGACCTCGGCTTATCGTCTCATCCGAATGACCAGCATCCACACCACTACTCACGGTCTGGTGGAGGGGGAGAAAATGTCGGTGGCTGGGCCGTGATTCGAACCAGCGCGCTGAGATTCTCTCGCTTCCTATGTGGACGCGTTACTTCTAGGCCATCACTCCACAGTATGGTACTTAAGTCGCAAGCCCGGTACACATGGATCTCAGTGTGCTCCGTCTTCAACATTCAGAAGCAGACATACGGACGTTTGATCAATACTGACCAAGACTGAGCCAGTGAAAATAAGCACCTTGAAAACAGACAAAACGTAACGACTACCAAGTTAAACCGATCTCTCAGTCAAAGAAGGCTACTCACTTGTTTACAAACATAAGCTATGCAAAATGTTAAATTACTTTAGCTGTTGTTATTTCACAATACATTGTGCTGTTATATGCATATAAACATATGGAAATCGCTGACTTTTCTTCTTCGTTTTTTTCAGTTTTCCCTGGTACATTTTCAGCGTAAGGCAAAATACAAAATAATAATAATAATGACCAACCACAGCAACAAATGTTGTTGCTTTTTTTCGTTTTTACAAAGATAGTGCCATCTTGTTGGTGTGATTATAAAGACAAGAAGTTTATCTTATCTGATGCATGCTTCGCTCCCAACTCATTGGATATGTGTCGCATTTCATTGTAGTGTATTACTTTCTTGCTACAACAGATGTCTGCTTGAAATTCACACTGCTCTTCATGGACCGTCTTGGGCAGAATCATTCGGGTTTTTTTGTTTTTGTTTTTTTAACAACGAATTAATTAATTAACTTATTTATTTATTTATCTATTCACTCACTCACTCATTTTTTTTTTTATTTCATGAGTCAGTTATTCAGATAACTTATTTATTTATATATTTACTATCCATTTATTCGTTCATTCATTTATCTATTTATTCAATTGTTTGTTTGTTTGTTTCATGTTTATATGTCTATCATGTTGATCCTAACTATGACAGCGATTTATCTTTTACAGAATTTCTTGTCCGGTTTGCTTTAGGCCACATCGGCACAAAACCGCTTCAGCCTCTTTGACTAGAGGGTATGGGAATAATTATGGAAGCGGCACATCATTTTCATTTTGATAATCGTCGTTAAATACAAAAAGCACAAACCCAAAACTGAATTTAAAAGTTCATCAAACAAAACACACACATATTTACAATTTTTTTTTTTTATCAGATATGACCAACGAACGCCAAATCACCGGTGTTGATCTTTATGCCAGTTTCAGTTTCAGTTTCAGTAGCTCAAGGAGGCGTCACTGCGTTCGGACAAATCCATATACGCTACACCACATCTGCCAAGCAGATGCCTGACCAGCGGCGTAGCCCAACGCGCTTAGTCAGGCCTTGAGAAAAAAAAAGTTGATAAATAATAGATAAGCGTACATAAATAAGTAAATAAATACATAAATAGATAAGTAAATAAATAATAATTATAATATGGAAAAAAAGGTTGTAGTAATAATAATAATAATAAATAAATAAATAAATAAGTAAATAAACAAGACAACAATGATAATAAATAAGCAAACAAATGCAAAACATGAAGACACACACCCACACACATTTTTGCCAATGTTGTGGATTCGGTGTGCTACTTCACTCTGGCTGTAACAGGACTTCCACCAGCCAGGGTAGCAGGTACTGCCATAACCACCGCGACAACAACCATCAGTAACAGACAAAACGGTTATGTGCAAAGTATCACAGAGACAAACACAATGAAACAGTTACAGCAGATTAAATTCCGACATGTGTAAATTCATATTATGTAAAAGATATCAACAATATAATCGCGTAATTGGTTGTATAAAAAAAAAATACAGGAATAGACTGTAAAAAATATGGGAATAGATATATCCATTTAGATTTAAAAGTGTTTTAAAATAAATCAGTTCCAACAAATAGGCCACGTCCACATTTAATCAATGTGAATTTGTTTTCAACTGCCATTTTTTAGGTCCTGATAACATTAAATCATACACATCGTAAGATATATATACTTTTAATCCTGAAAACAAACCCATACATATGCAGTGCAAAATCAATTTAACTGCCATTTTGATGTCCCGATATTGACAAACGTTAAAACAGACACCGGTGCAAATTAATGTATTTTGACGGAATGATTGAACTTTTGGGATTGGTTCCTAAACAGGAACTAACAGTCACAGCAACAAAAAGAAAACTCCTTGCGATCGATAAACATATTTTTCGATAGTTTTAACTCTCTCCATACGAACGGCGAAAGAGACGACGTTAGCAGCGTTTCACCCCAATTACCATCATCAAAATATTGCAAGCGGAAGGCTCTTATACTGAAGAGGTGAATGTTGACAAAGAATACCACAATTCTGACGACGGAAGCTAAAGGTTGGGTCATTCAGACACCCACTGGACATCCGAGGGGTCTGTGTAGAGGAGAAGAGAGGACTGGCCGTACTGAGTGAGTTAAACTCTGAATGTTTCAACAATGGTAGATATGCAACAACGTTATTAAAAGACGGTGTCAGTATATATTATGTTTTGACATAAATTTCTTCCTGCTTATGTTGGGGAATTATGACGGAGTTTGAAGTGTAACTGATAATCAGTAAAAATCAAAATCAAAACAAAAAACGACCCCGTTATGTACATATAAAACGCACTATGGTTTATTCCGCAAAACAAGACTGGTCAAAAATTTCCAACAGACTAACAAGCAATGGAAAAGAATCCAAGGGAATAAATAAACTCAATGAAGACTGATGATGTGAAATCCTATTTATGATTCAAAAGAATGACACTGAAAATCAAGAATGGGAATGGATTAAGCTGTGTACGGAAGTAGTCTCAGAACAAAACCAGTCTCAGAATAAAGGGTTACTAAAAATTCATGAAAAAAAACAAACAAACACTGAACAACATCAACAATCTGATGGTTTCAGCATTGAATGATTTTCACTGGCGAACGTAACTGCATATGTGCTTTTAAGTGTGCAGTTTCATGGTGAATTCCACGTGGGGTTAACAAAGAAGAAGTCATGAAAAAGACAAGTATAGCAAACTGAAGGAAATTTACTTTGATGTGTCCATGATAATCTTGGCAAAAAACGACAAGATATAGATTCACCGGCGTAACTTCACCATATTCATTGTCTGTCCACACTGGGAACCGTACTATTTTGCAAACATCTCCAAATCATCATCAACAAAGAACGTGCAGATGTAAGACATTTCATACCAAAAAAAATCCAGAGTCGATTAATCCGTGACACAATCATGAAGAAGCCAACATAACCGGGATAAATTCAGGGTGATTGTCTTGGTAAAATGTTTGTCATTTTAAAAAAACCCGCAGGAATAAAAAAAAGCAAAAATCACAAAAACATTTTACCGTGTTCATGAAATACATTCTTCTGTAAATCATCGGGTTTTGTTGTTTGTTTTGTTTTTCAAAATGAGTTGGCCCATAATCTCAACAACAACAAATACTTTCATAAACTCTTCATGGTGTCAGCAGAAGGTTGGGTTGCACTATCCACAATTGTGATCACAATTTTAGTTACCCCACCCCCCCACCCCCCACCACCCCACACCGCCCGCCCCACCTCTTCCCCTTCCACTATCTTTTTCAGTCAGCCCCACACACACACAATTATTTGATTCCAGACTGTCATATTGGCACGAAGACTTGAACCACCTGTCTGACCGTTTTTACAGGCATTTTCCAACAGGCTGGTTCTGTCAAGCTAAAACTTTTCTATAAACGTCAATTAATCTGATATTTTAGTTTATGTTGAGCGTAAACCATAACTCACTGTCTTCCCACTCAGTCGGGTCGGGCAGTCCCACCGAGTATGCTTCAGTAACCCTTTTTTTCCCCCCAAGAAAATGTGAAGAAAAAAACACAAACAAATTATGAAAGACCGTAAACTGTGATACACTTTCGAAATCAAACAAGTAACAGACTGAAAACGAAAGTCATGTTGGTCTGCAGCATCCATAACATAAGGCAAAAAAAAAAATCTCGACCTGTTTCGTTATTGTCACTCAATGACACAATGTAGCACAAACTGTTACAAAACCAAGGGTGAATCGACATCATGTAATAGTCTGACTTGCAGCAGTGACACTATGTTTCACTGGTATCAAGGAAAGAACAAAAAGATCGTAACTGCACGTGAAGAAGTCAGATGCGCACAAACAAGAAACACACTGTAAAGAGTGCTTCCACGATGTATAGAAAACAAGCTTTGTCTTCGTATGCAATGAATTTGCATCGTCTCAACAACAAGAGTACTTTTCTTTGCAGTTCAATATTAAGATACGTGAGCAAAACTGACCTCAAGATGCATTTTATAATAAGTTATCACGTTCCAAATGCAGTTTGTCTCCAACAGTTTCCGCAACAGACAGCAACGCATCAAACTCGGCAGGTTCGAATGTTTCTCCCAAAGGCACCGTTGTGTGAAGAACGCATTCCGGAAGAAAGGAGAAGCCACGATCACCAGAGTCGTCACAATCCACGTCAGCAGTAACAAAGACGTCGTCCTGCCCCCCTTGCCCACCATCACTGTCAGTCCCCCAGCGAGGTGGGGTGTGGGGGGAACAAGAGGGAGTGGCAACACGGAGGGCGATTCGAGGAATCGTTCCTGGGGGCTGGAGGCTGAAGAGAGACGATGAGAACGAAGACAAGGGGGTGTCTTCTTCTCCTTCTCCTTCCTCTCCTCCACTCTCTCCTCCAGCGGTGAGGTAGGACTCTGAGGAGGGCAGACTGTCAGGGTCGAGGGAAAACTCCCCGGGCGGAAAGGAGTGGGTGTCGCTCTCCGTGCCCTCGTAGCCGCTGTCAGGGATGTGCAGGTCGCCCCTCCCGCCCCTACCCATCAGCCGCTGTTCCACGGAGCGTGGGGGAAGACTCCCAGGCATGTGTTGTGAGCGTGTCTCGGCAGCTCCGGACCTTACGCCGCCGCTGTCAGCACGGCATCTTCCGCACGACCTCCTTCCGCATGTCTCTCCTCCTCCTCCGTGTCTTCCACAGGTCTCTGGTCCGTGTCTTCCACAGGTCTCTGGTCCGTGTCTTCCACGGATCTCTGGCCCGTGTCTTCCACGGATCTCTGGCCCGTGTCTTCCACAAGTCTCTGGTCCGTGTCTTCCACAGTTCTCTGCTCCACGTTCTTCAAAGACCCCCTCTGCGCATCTCTCGCGGGTTTCCCCCTCACGATTTCCACGCGTCCCCTCTGGACACGTTTCACACATGTCCCTTCCTAGCGTGCCCCCTCCGCATCTCTCACGTGAATCTCCTCCACACCGTCCGCACCTCCCTCCTCCGCATCTCTCGTGCAGATCGCCACATCGTCCACATCTCGCTGCCCCTCCTCCGCATCGCCGCCGGTATCGCGGGTCACCCCTCTCGGCCCGAGTCTTCCTCACCGGCGTTCGCCGACTCTCCGCCCCCGCCCCGGAGCACACCCTCTCGCCGCCGCCTCCGCCGCCGCCTTCGTCGCTCCAGCTGCTGCGGCTGCCCGAGGAGAAGCGCTTCCTCTCCGACGCGCACGAGAAGGGCAGCACCGCCGACGCGGATGTGGACGTCTGGCTGCTGCTCCTGCTTCCGGTTCCGGCGGGGGAGAGGGTGCCGGAGGCGTCACTGGCAGGGGAGGAGCTGCCCAGCAAGGTCCTGAGCGCCTGCTTGTGCTGCGTGGTGAACTTGCTGCGGTCCAGCTCCCGGCAGTACTGCTGGATGCGCTGCACCTCCGCCTGCTCCGTGTCCTCCACACGGCCCGGCAGCACGAACGCTGCCACACAGGGGAGGAACACAGAAAGGATGAGGAAGAGGTGGTGGTGGTGGTGGAGACGAAGGAGGAGGAAAAGGTGGAAAAGCAGGAGGACGAGGAAACGCAGAAGAGGAAGAAGAAGCAGAAGAAGTGGAAGAGAATGAGGTGGAGAAGAGGAGGAGGAGGAGGCAGAAGAAGAAGAGGAAAGAGGAGGAGGAGGAGCCGAAGAAGAAGAAGAAGGAAGAGACGAAGAAGAAGAAACACGAACGCTGCCACACAGAGGGGGGGAGGGGGAGGGCGGGGGTGGGGTGGGGGAGTGCACAGGAATAAAGGATGAGGAAGAGGAGGTGGTGGTGATGGTGGAGACGAAAAGGGGAGGACAAGGTGGAAGAGGAGGAGGAGGAAGTGGAGGAAGAGGAGGAGGAGGAAGTGGAGGAAGAGGAGGAGGAGGAAGCGGAGGAAGAGGAGGAGCGGCAGAAGAATATGAAGAAGAGTAAGGGTGGGGAGAGAGGGAGGAGGAGGTAGAAACGAAGAAGAACAAGAAAAACAAGAACAAGAAGAAGTGGAAGAGAAGGAGGTGGAGGAGAAGGAGCAAGAGGTGCAGGAGAAGAAGAAGAAGAAGCGCAATTATTGTATGTAACGGTCCGAATGCTTTCACGCTTGAAACTGAAACTGACGTCATGGTCAAGTTCAAAAAGATCCATTTATACTTGTTGGTATTGTGTATTGTGTATCATGAGCAGTTACCACCTGTTCTCATATCTGTCGAGCAAACCAGAGAAAACAAAAAGCAAGAGGGAAGGAGAGGAACGCTTACCTCTAAAAGAATCCGATGCCAGTGCCTGAAAGAAAAACAAAAACAAAAACAGGGATGATGTATGCATCAATACCAAAAAGCTACAGGAGCAAACGAGAGAGAGAGAGAGAGAAGGGGGGGGGGAGAGAGACAGACAGACGAACAGAGAAATGTCTGGGTGGTTTATTCAGTAAATACCTTGGCGGTTCATAAAGGGGCGAAGTGAGGATAGACGGGCGCAATAGCCGAGTGGTTTAAGCGTTGGACTGTCAATCTGAGGGTCCCGGGTTCGAATCACGGTGACGGCGCCTGGTGGGTAAAGGGTGGAGATTTTTACGATCTCCCAGGTCAACATATGTGCAGACCTGCTAATGCCTGAACCCCCTTCGTGTGTATATGCAAGCAGAAGATCAAATACGCACGTTAAAGATCCTGTAATCCATGTCAGCGTTCGGTGGGTTATGGAAACAAGAACATACCCAGCATGAACACCCCCGAAAACGGAGTATGGCTGCCTACATGGCGGGGTAAAAACGGTCATACACGAAAAAGCCCACTCGTGTGCATACGAGTGAACGTGGGAGTTGCAGCCCACGAACGCAGAAGAAGAAGAAGAAGGAGAAGTGAGGATAAAACATACATAATGTAATGCAAATAGGATCAAACAATGCAACAAATCATAAATGTGTTCAATTTACTAACCGAATACTGCAAGCTTTATATAAACTCTTAACTGTTTAACATCTTCTTATGGACGTGTGTACATTACAAGCAAAATACGTTAAAACATTTTCAGTTTCTCAAGAAGGCGTCACTGCGTTCGAAAAAAAAAGAGCAAAATACGCTGCACCACATCTACTAGGCAGATGTCTGACAGCAGCATCACCCAACGCGCCTTTTAGGCCTTGAGTGCATGCATGTTTTCGCATGCAAGCATAGGTAGACACATCCCGGGGGCCAACCGCATGTGGCATGCACACAGTACCGTGGAGCTAGATGGCCGTCGGTGGCTCTCCTGAGCCGACGCCCTTTTATGGATCTCGTTTTTTAATTCCATAACAGTGTCTAGCCACCCGCCTCACCAGTCCCGGAAGGGAGCGGTGGGAGTGCCGGTTTAGTCGCCGGCAACCCGACCCTGAACAGGTTGTACTGGATTACAGGTTACCAGTAGCAGATCTAATGACCTGACCTGACCATGTATTATTTGTGTACTTATCAGAGTGGATTTCGTTTACAGAATTTAGCCAGTGAACAACTTTTTCGTTGCCATGGGATCTTTTGCAGTGCGTGTTGCACAAGGAACCTCCGTTTATCGTTTCATCCGAATGATTATACGCCCAGTTGGATCTTTCAGTCAAACGTGGGAAATAGGGCTGGAGCGGGATTCGAACCCATACCCTCGTGGGCACTGTACTGGCAGACAAGCGTCTTAAGTAAGCATATCGCCACTTTGCATTGAGGTCTCCACAGATAATGACTGAGTCTCCAAGTTCGTTCTCTATTTCCTCTAAAAAGGCCCATGTGAAGGCATGTGTAAGCTTATCTATTATTTATTCACCTTTTTTTTCTTTTTTTCTTTTTTTTTTCCTCAAGGCCTGACTAAGCGCGTTGGGTTACGCTGCTGGTCAGGCATCTGCTTGGCAGATGTGGTGTAGCGTATATGGATTTGTCCGAACGCAGTGACGCCTCCTTGAGCTACTGAAACTGAAACTGTTCCGCCACTTTGCTCCGATAAACCAAAGAAGGCTGACTGTTAATATTTCCGGGGTATTTGACTGCACATTGGGTCACTCAGCGCTGGACAACAAAAAACATAAAACCTTTGGTTTTTCTTCTGCATTTTTGTGCACAATCGACAAGTATTATCACGGTCACTATACTGTCTGATTTATAGATGAGTATCAGGAAGAGAGAAAAGGAAAGGAGAAAGAGAAGGACACAGAGAGGGAGATAGCAAGTGAGAGCACAGGAACAGAGAGAGAGAGAGAGAGAGAACTCAGAACTCAAAACGTTTTTATTCAAGGATTAAGATTTTAGGCATAGCCTATTCTTCCAATCTGTCCTCGCTAATCTACATCTATTACAAATAGCACACACATAAATGAAAGGAAAAGGTTTTCATGCAGAAGGGTATACATAATGAAGAAAACAACCCCCAACCCCACCCCCACACACACACCCACACCCGTGCACACACATGCATACACACACTGACGCTCGCGCGCGAGCGCACACACATACATACCCACACACGCACGCACACACACTGACAGCACCCCCTCCCTCCCCCCACACACTAAGACTGACAGATGGATTGGACAGTGAGTCAGAGAGAGAGACACACACACACACACACACAGACAGAGAGTGAAAACTGAAGATGGTTTATTCACATTAGGCCTCAGCCCCTCGTGTAGGAAAAGTCAAGAGTATCAAACGAGCAATAAATAATCATGAACAGAAGAGAGAAAGAAAGAAACAGACAGACAGACAGACAGACAGACAGACAGACTGTCGTTGGAGATCTGTCTATCCCAGAGATGACTGACAGACAGACAGACAAACAGACACAGAGGCGAAGGCCCCCCCAAAAGTGCCCACTGACCCTCTTGTGAGCCGGCAAAAGAATGGAGTACAGAAGTATTCGCACCTGCAACAACAGAAACAAAAACCCCCCAAAAAATCGGTGTGGCTGAAAACGCATTTGTATTTGTATTTCTTTTTACCACAACAGATTTCTCTGTGTGAAATTCGGGCTGCTCTCCGCAGGAAGAGCGCGTCGCTATACTACAGTGCAGCGCCACCCATTTTTTGTATTTTTTCCTGCGTGCAGTTTTATTTGTTTTTCCTATCGAAGTGGATTTTTTCTACAGAATTTTGCCAGGAACAACCCTTTTGTTGCCGTGGGTTCTTTTACGTGCGCTAAGTGTATGCTGCACACGGGACCTCGGTTTTTCGTCTCATCCGAATGACTAGCGTCCAGACCACCACTCAAGGTCTAGTGGAGGGGGAGAAAATATCGGCGGCTGAGCCGTGATTCGAACCAGCGCGCTCAGATTCTCTCGCTTCCTAGGCGGACGCGTTACCTCTAGGCCATCACTCCACTGTGTAACGTGTGTAAGGTTTAAGAATACCACCCCCACAAAATGAAAAAAAGAAAATGTATATGTGTTCTGGTTCGACTGAAAGCTATACTTGTCACTGTTACAACCACGGTTGTTCCAAACATTGGTTAACTCACTCAGTAGGGCCAGTCCTCTCTTCTCCTCTACACAGACCCCTCGGATGTCCAGTGGGTGTCTCAATGATCCAACCTTTAGCTTCCGTCGTCAGAATTGTGGCATTCTTTGTCAACATTCACCTCTTCAGTGTAAGAACCTTCCGCTTGTAATATTTTGATGGTGGTAATTGGGATGAAACGCTGTTAAAGTCGTCTCTTTCGCCGTTCGCATGGAGAGAGTTAATTAACTGATATTGATACTTCCATAACGTCTATAACTGAGTCAGAGACCAAGCTCTAAGTGTTTAACAAAGAGTCGTTTTGCACAACTACATGCTGCTGCCTACCTGGGTATCGTCTGAGAGCTCATTATTTGTTTCTTGTGTCATCAACTAGAGTTTAGGTCACGTGTACACAAACACACGCACACACACACACACACACACACACACATACACACACGCGCGCACACATACACACATACACGCACGCACGCACACACTCACAATCATACACACACACACACACACACACACGCACGCGCGTGAAGGGCATGCTACACACGGGAGACCACGTTTGTTGTTTTTTTTGTTTTTTTGTCTCATCCGAATAACTAGCGTCCAGACCAGTTAAGGTCTGGTGGAAGATGAGAAAATTACGGCAAGTGTGGAACTAGACCCCGCACGCTCAAATTATTTCGCTTCCTACGCGGACACGTTACCACTCGGCCACCATTGCGTGGCGCTGTTGCCCGTTCTTCTCGCTACTCGCCACCGCTACCAATACTACTCGCCACCGCTACCAATACTACTCGCCACCGCTACCGCTACCAATGCTACTCGCCACCGCTACCAATACTACTCGCCACCGCTACCGCTACCAATACTACTCGCCACCGCTACCAATACTAATCGCCACCGCTACCAATATTCCTCGCACTCGCCACCGCTACCAATACTACTCGCCACCGCTACCAATACTACTCGCCACCGCTACCAATACTACTCGCCACCTCTACCGCTACCAATGCTCCTCGCCACCGCTACCAATACTACTCGCCACCGCTACCAATACTACTCGCCACCGCTACCGCTACCAATGCTCCTCGCCACCGCTACCAATACTACTCGCCACCGCTACCAATGCTCCTCGCACTCACCACCGCTACCAATGCTCCTCGCCACCGCTACCAATGCTACTCGCCACCGCTACCAATACTACTCGCCACCGCTACCGCTACCAATGCTACTCGCCACCGCTACCGCTACCAATGCTACTCGCCACCGCTACCAATACTACTCGCCACCACTACCGCTACCAATGCTACTCGCCACCGCTACCAATACTACTCGCCACCACTACCGCTGCCAATGCTCCTCGCCACCGCTACCAATGCTCCTCGTCACCGCTACCAATGCTCCTCGCCACCGCTACCAATGCTACTCGCCACCGCTACCAATACTACTCGTCACCGCTACCAATGCTCCTCGCACTCGCCACAGCTACCAATGCTCCTCGCCACCGCTACCAATGCTACTCGCCACCGCTACCAATACTACTCGTCACCGCTACCAATGCTCCTCGCACTCGCCACCGCTACCAATGCTACTCGCCATCGCTACCAATAGTACTCGTCACCGCTACCAATACTACAAGCTTCATAACTTCATGATACCCACAACCACAACTGCCAAATCATGCTAAAAGTTCCATGTCAGCGTTCGGTGTGTTATGGAAACAAGAACATACCCAGCATGCACACCCCCGAAAACGGAGTACGGCTGCCTACATGGCGGAGTAAATAAACAAAACGGTCATACACGTAAAATGTTAAATGTTATATGTTTGTCTGAGTGTGTATGTGTGCGTGCCTGAAATCTGATTGAATGACACAGGAAACGAATGATGAGCGCCCAATGGCAGCCGTCAATCGGCTCTACCCAGGTAGGCAGCCTGTTGTATAAATAATCCCGTGTTTTTAAAGCGCTTAGAGCTTGGTCTCCGACCGAGGATAGACGCTATATAAGTATCCATATCAATCAATCAATCAGTCAATCAATCAACTGAAGAACTTTTTAAGACTTAAGTGTCCGCTACCAATACTACAAGCTTCACAACTACATCATCATATCCATAACAGCCAAACATTGCTTAAATTTCATTGAAGAACTTTTTTTAAGACTTACGTGTGGCTTGAAGAACACGAACGTAATGACGACCACTGTTGTCTGAAAACGAGAGAGAAAAAGCACCAACAAACTAGTACAGTTCCAGCAAATATAAATCTTATACTGTCACATACAGACGCTCGTCGATGAACATTGAATGAAAACCATGCTGGGTAGAGCCCAGCCTACTACACTACCAAGGGGACCATTCCGGAGCTGAATGATGATAATCATCATCATCATCATCATCATCATCATATATTGTACTTATATGGCGCAAACTCCCTATAGAATGGCTCTAACATGAAACAGTATATAAACAACAGTGTATTATATTTGTATTTGTATTTCTTTTTATCACAACAGATTTCTCTGTGCGCGTCGCTACACTACAGCGCCACCCATTCTTTTGTATTTTTTCCTGCGTACAGTTTTATTTGTTTTTCCTATCGAAGTGGATTTTTCTACAGAATTTTGCCAGGAACAACCCTTTTGTTGCAGTGGGTTCTTTTACGTGCGCTAAGTGCATGCTGCACACGGGACCTCGGTTCTTCGTCTTATCCGAATGACTAGCGTCCAGACCACCACTCAAGGTCTAGTGGAGGGGGGAGAAAATATCGGCGGCTGAGCCGCGATTCGAACCAGCGCGCTCAGATTCTCTCGCTTCCTAGGCGGACGCGTTACCTCTAGGCCATCACTTCACTTATACCACACAATAGCACATGAAGACATGAAAGTGGAAAACAAAATGTGTAAAATACCCGTTAGTTCTTAAAAACAAATAGAAGAGTACACACAATGAGTTTCAAAAAGTCAAACAAAAACAAAGTTAATTAGAAAGACAAATTCATCATATTGAACCGACCAACTGTAGAGAACAAAAGAAATCATGCGAACATTACAAGTTTATAACAACGGCAAATGATGTGAAAGTGATAGTGGTAGCAGCAGCAGCAGCAGCAGCAGCAGCAGTAGTAGTAGTAGTAGTAGTAGTAGTAGTAGTAGTAGTAGTAGAAAGAGGAAGAGAAGCAGTGGTAACAGCGTCAGCAACAAGGGTGACTATGTCTACAGGGAGGAAGAAACAGATAGAGAAAGAGAGGCCGAGAGAAAGAGAGAGAGACACACACAGAGAGAGACCGAGACAGAGGCACAGAGAGAGACAGGGATACAGACAGAGAGACGATGAGAGATAGAGAGACAGACAGAGAGACAGACAGACAGACAGACGGACAGAGAGACATTCAGACAGACATAGGAAAGGGAACAGTCCTTATCTTGAATACGAAAGCAATGCACGCCATGTGAGTTCCCGAGTACCCACACATATACCCCCCCTGCCTCCAAATATAACTACATCCACACAAATACCCCCTCGACCCCTCCCCCCCTCTCTCTCTCTCTCTCTCCATCTCTCTCTCCATCTCTCGACTTCTCTTTCACACACACACACACACACACACACACACACAGAGAGAGAGAGAGAGAGAGAAACTGACCAGGGAGAGGTCAGCGAGGACGAAGAACCACTGGTGCCCCAAGGAAGGCCGGACCTCCACCCGGTGACCGCTGACGCACAGAAGGACCACGAGCCCTTGCAGGACCAGAGACCTCACGGCTGTCAGCCTGGACACCCCATCAGTCCGCCAGTCAGTCCGCCAGTTCATCAGTCCATTAACCAATTAGTCCATCATCAGTCCGCCAGTTCATCAGTCCATTAACCAATCAGTCCGCCAGTCAGTCCGCCAGTTCATCAGTCCATTAACCAATTAGTCCATCATCAGTCCGCCAGTTCATCAGTCCATTAACCAATCAGTCCATCATCAGTCCGCCAGTTCATCAGTCCATTAACCAGTCCATTAACCAATCAGTCCATCATCAGTCCGCCAGTTCATCAGTCCATTAACCAGTTAGTCCATCATCAGTCCGCCAGTTCATCAGTCCATTAACCAATTAGTCCATCATCAGTCCGCCAGTTCATCAGTCCATTAACCAATCAGTCCATCATCAGTCCGCCAGTTCATCAGTCCATTAACCAATCAGTCCATCATCAGTCCGCCAGTTCATCAGTCCATTAACCAGTTAGTCCATCATCAGTCCGCCAGTCAGTCCGCCAGTCCATCAGTCAATTCACCAATCAGTCCGTAAATTACCCAACTCCCACCAGTCCACCAGTCAGCCAATTAGCCAGTCCGCCAGCCAATCAGCCCGCCAGTCCATCAGTCCATTAACCAATCAGTCCATCATCAGTCCGCCAGTCCATTAACCAATCAGTCCACCAATCGCCCAAAACCCATCAGTCCGCCAGTCCATGAACCAATGAGTCCATCACCAGTCCACCAGTTAATCAGTCCATTCACCAATCAGTCCACCAATCACCCACTAGTGAGTGCAATTCAGTACTTGAAGTGTAAACTCACTGCGTTCCTGTTTTTTGTCCCTTACAGTCGCATTTCAGCCATTACGAAATGCCTTCCTGTGTATGAAGTCTTTCATTTGATACATCTATTTTCCAGACAAATTATACATGTAAATCATATAAACACAACCAGGCACACGAACGTTTTGAGACCTTAAAGACAATAACAAATGTTGATGAGGATGATAATAACAACAACAACAAACAACAAAAACAACAACAATAATAATAATGATAACAACAACAACAACAACAACAATCATCATCATCGTCATAACAATAATAATAATCACAAACCAGCTGTCTTTTTTATCAATAAAATATTTAAAAAAAAGAAACTGTTTAAACGGCTACCTGTATTTCTTGCGGTCCCGAAAGCGGAACTCGTCAGTCCAGTTTCGGGTTGAGAACAAACACAGAGCCAGGATAAGGACTTGCGCCTGAGAACAACAACAACACAAAACCATTGGTCAGATTTCCTCGCGCAACAAGGTAGGGTGCGAAGAGACCATAGATATAGAGGAGAGAAAGATAGGCATCTTAAGTGTCGGTGGGCATACTAAGTCCCATCGCAGTGGAAACTTCTGGTGCCCTGGGGCACGCCTGGTCTTTGTCGATGCATGAACAAAGGATAGATACCCCCGCCCCCCTTCTAACACACACACACACACACACACACACACACACACAGAGTTTGATAAACACCTGTGAAGATTGAGAAAGATTGAGAAAGAAATAATGAAATTTAAGCAGTTTCTAATTGGCCTGTACAATAGGAATAACAGTTGTCAACACCACCACCACCATCATCATTGTGGTAATTATGAATCATACCCATGTCACTCTCCTCTAGCTTTCAGCTCTATGTACTTCAGTTGAAATGAAACATTTTAAACACAATTAAAAATACGGAAAAGGAAAAAAAAGAAAAAAGACCAGAAACGAAATCAAGAAAGGAAACAAAAAGAAAAGAAAGAAGAAGAAAACAGAAACCAAGACAGAATAACTGACGGACAGAAATTTAAAGAAAAGAAAAGAAGAAAAGGACAAACAGGGAAGGAAAGAAAAAAGGAGGATGGAAAGAGGGAAGGAAAGAAAAGGACTAAAAGAAAGAGATGAAGGAAGGGTTGAACGAAGGAAGGAAAAAAAAAATCTTGGGTCAGTGCAAAGCGTTTCTAACTTTCTAACATTGTAAAAGAGAAAACTGGACGTGACAAACTAACGTTCATTGGAGACGGGAAAGGGGAAGAAGTGTGGGAAGGCGGGGGTTAGGGGGTGGAAGGGTGCTCAGACAAAGGCAAACACTGATGAAAATGGAGGAGATACACACACCCTCTACATCTCTTTGAAGGAGATACACACACCCTCTACATCTCTTTGAAGGAGATACACACACCCTCTACATCTCTTTGAAGGAGATACACACACCCTCTACATCTCTTTGAAGGAGATACACACACCCTATACATCTCTTTGAAGGCAACAAGCTTCCTTTCAAGCCTGATGAAAGAGTTTGAAACTTTCGCTTGCGTCGCTGAAGGGAAGCCCACTTTAAAATATATAAATCATTATGACGCGTGTATTAATTAAGTGAATCACATGCGCTTGCGTTGCTTTCTAGTCTGGCATGGCATAGAACTGATTCCATTCCTCTACCTGGCTCACTTTATACTCTGGTTATTGATACATTTTACATAGACATCTAATAGATAAAAAAAAAAAAAAAACACCTGTTTTTAAAGCGAGTGATTGAAGTTTGTTGTTTTTAAAACTTTGCTTGCAAATAAAATAGCTGTTGGTTGACGCAAACAAATCGTTTTACAAACATGCAGTGTTTTGCATTCGTTGACATTGACGTATTTATTGTGACGCCGTCAAATGACAGGACACAAACTGAGCTCAGCTACTCTATCCCATTCAGGATATTAACATCTATATTTCACTGTGAATCTACAGTGGTTTCTATTCTGGAATCCGTTGACGATGAAATTGTGGGAGAAGGAGAGAGGAATGCAATTTCAGACTCCTATCTGCCAGTACAGTGTCCGTGTGGGTATGGGTTCCAATCCCAGCCACCTGCCACACTGAAAAAACTCCAAAGTAACAATATAAACAAAATTGCTTGAGGTGTGTTGCTTTTCGAAACTGAAACAAGGATCAACAGAATACAAAAGGAGCGACGGGGGGATTCTGTGAGATGATTCATTTTTAAGATTGTAATAATACCAGTTGCCAGAAAATCCAGTTGGTTTAAAGTTTAACAATGCGACCTACTCTTCATTTTCTATCTATGAGCTGCTACTGTTTCATATGTAGTTAAGCCAGGCTGACTAGTACCTCGTTTACACACAAACATGTAAGCTTGTGCCACCAGTATTTATGAAGTCAAATACCAGTCTTGTGCTTTCTTTCTCTTCATGTGAAAATAAACCTGAGGATGTGGTGTTGTGAAGACAAGGAGAGAGACAAAATGACAGACAAACTTACCAGCACCATGACAACCAGCGGAACAAGAAAGCTGAGGTGTTGCCACTGGCCATGGGACCACCAACACCTGCCGGCACCCACCCACCCACACACACACACACACACACACACATACACACACATCCACACACCCTCCCCCCCCACACACACTCATACACCCCCCCCACACACACACACACCCACACACATACACACACCCACACACATCCACACACGCACACACACACACACCCACCCACCCACACAAACACACACACTCACACACCCACCCACCCACCCACCCCCACCCCCACCCACACACACACACACAAACACACACCCACACGAACACACACACACAGACCCACACCCACACCACACCCACCCACCCATCCACACACACACCCACCCACACCCACACATCCACCCCCCCACACACACCCACCCCCACACACCCACACCCACCCACCCCCCCACACACACATCCACCCACCCACCAACACACATACACCCCCCACACACACACCCCCACCCACACACACACACCCATACACACACAACACACACACCCCCTCCCCCCCACACACACACGCCCACACACACCCACACCCATACACCCACAGACACCCACACACAAACACACCCACATACACACACCCACCCACACACACATCCACTCACCCACCCACACCCACCCACACACACACCCACACACACCCACACACAAACACTCATACACACACACAGAAACATTCACAAATTAGAACAACTACAGCATAATGATAGTAACAATGATATAACAATAATGACAATAATGATGATAATGCTGATGATGCTGATGATGAATATGGTGCTGATGATAAGAAGAAGAAGAAGAAGAAGATGAAGAAGATCAAACCACTGATGATGATAATAACCTCTCAGCTATCCGTTAAAAAACAAAAGAAAAACAATACGCAAATAAACTGAAAACGTGAAGCCACAGTTCATGCAGGCACAAATCAGATAGTTCACTGAATTCCCCGCAGGGGTTTGGCCGGAAGGAATAAGGGAGGTAATAATCACTGAGACAGCCCGGAAACACGTCAGACATCACGCCATCAGTGATGAAGAGGACTGTGGTGTTCACGTCGAAGTCGGCTGGACGTGTTTGCGTGCGCTCTCTGACCCAATGTTGGGACTTAGAGTTCCCCTCTCTTCTCGATTATTATTATTATTATTTCCTTCATCCATTATTTGTTGTCGACGTACGGCTGTGTTTTGTTTCGTGGTTGGTGTTTCCTTTTGCTTTTTTCCGTTGTTTTTTTGTTTGTTTGTTTTTTTGTTCTCTCTCTCTCTCTCTCTCTCTCTCTCTCTCTCTCTCTCTCTCTTCCCATTTCTGCAAGAGAAATGTTTATCTAGGACTGCTAACGATGGTGACAGGCACCGACAGAAGAGGTGAACGTGTTTTACCTGTTTTTGTTATAAACAATGAACTACCAGGTTTTGATTTTAAAAAATAATAATAATTAATTAAAAACAAATAAAATAAGCATTTCTCTACATCAGAACTCTGTGCAGCTGCAGAAAAGCTTACAGGCTATAACTCTATAGAGGGAGCCCATCGTATAGGGGGACTCTGGAGGATTCATACTCGACATAAAGACGCAAGA
>NC_134878.1:5903667-5913667 GCF_041734735.1 Babylonia areolata | reverse complement strand
TCCATCCATCCATTTAAAATATAAAATATCCTCACCAGCACGTAAATGACACCGACAATTGCTCGAGGATGTACATCCTCATTACCGTTAAATCATTACAAAAGGAACTAAACAGCGCTGCCTGTGAAAGTCATTTTTGACCTGACATCGCCGTAATAATCCTTCAACTCGGTGCCAAACCAAGGGAGAAAAATCAAATGCAAGAAGTGTTCGTCTCGTTTCTATTACGCCCCCTGCGAAGCCCGGGTATTCCAGTCAAGTTCATCAGCTGTTCGTTTTTCTGTCAATTACAAGGGTCTAACAGAACTGCTCAGCTTAATGACCCCCGCCTCAACACGTGCTTTGATCGTAAAGGTAAACACAGGCAGGCCATGGATCTCCAGCGCTCGTTAGGACAAATCGAGTTAAGTCTTTTGCTGCAAGTGAAATGCCCCGGTGTTCATTGCAAATATCGCCGGTCACCCTGACAAAACCAAACGAAACCTTTAACACAGAGTTTTTTTGCTGACGAGCCGTCCTCTCCTCAGCCATTTGATTAAATTTATGTCTAGATGTTGATGTTTTGTCGCTGAGATCTAGTGATATGTCCGACGGACGTGTGTGTGTGTGTATGTGCGTGTGTGTGTGTGTGTGTGTGTGTGTGTGTGTGTGTGTGTGTGTGTGTGCGTGTGCGTGGACGGGATGCACTCATTGATGGTAGACAGCGATGTCTTCCTCTAGCTTCTTACCACTAAAACAAAATGGGCCACACTTCTGGACGGGAGTTGAGGCGGCCATGACCATGAGCTCGTTTTAATTTTACTAGTTGTTCTTTATGTTATTCTTTCCTTTAAGTTTCTTTTCTTTTTCGTTTCTCTCTTTCCATCACTACTGCTCATTTACCACGAGATTGTTGTTGTTGCTGTTGTTGTTGTTGTTGTTGCGGCTGCAGCTGTTGTTGTGAATAACGAAGCTTTTCACGGCATACGATGATGTACACTTTCAAGAATAACAACAACAACAACAACAACTTATCTTGAAATATTGCTCTGCACTCTATGTTTGCACTGCGGCCTGTGTGTCTCAGCAGTCGATCTCATTCTGTTGGCACCAGTAGAGTCACATCACAATAATGATTCTTTGTGGATTACTTGCACGTGAAAACAAACTACAATCTAAACGTTCCATCGCCGTCAAGTTATTATCTTGCAGTTTGGATCCTTTTCAAAACTTCTGGACCAGCCCATTTCAAAATGAAGCCCAAATTAAGGTTTTGATCATCGAGTTATATTTCAATTAGCCTCACTTTCAACGAACGTGGTTGAAATCAGTCTGGATTTTGTTTATCTGAAAAATATTTTCTACGTTCTTTTAAAAAAAATATATAACCAATTGGAACATGGATCATTAAGATGCGCACATGTCTAAAAGCGATTTAAAGACATCGTTTCGAATTCTTCTGTGTTGTAACTAATGCATGCAAGCTATAACACACATCCTAAATCGTCAGGTTAAAGCGCGCTTTGGCCGAGACGGTTAGTTGTTGGATTTCTGATCAACTAATCACCAGTGGTTTGGTCATGTCACACGCTCCTCTGGTCTTGCTAAAACAATCTTACAAGGCACAGTGAGGGGAGGAAGAAGAAGAGGCAGACAAAGGAAGAGATGGGAGGACAACACTCGAGAGTGGACAGGCATGGAGCTGAGAGACACCCTGAGAGCGGCCGAGAGACGCGAGGACTGGAGAAAGGTGGTTGACAAAGCTTCGAAGGCGCCCCAAAGGATTCGGAATCTGAGGGATCGGTGACGGTGACGAATCACCAGTGATCAGCGTTCATTTTGGCCTGGTGTTGGTTCCTTGGGAAAGGCATTTCACTCCGCTTTTTCTTCACTCCACCCGGCTGTAAACGGGTACTTGACTTGGTTCAGGGAAACTGGAAACGGCGGAAGGTCAAGATCAGCCCCCGCCGTCCTGTGCCGAGACCTAGACACACAGTGAACTGGAATACACTGCCCCGATGTCTGTACAGGAAACCATGAGGAACACTGGAACAGATGCCAAACGCATCATTGATTTTGCCCTGGTGACAGCAGCGGCAAAAATAACGAGAAGATTTAAAAGAAGAAGTAGACAAAGACGAGAACTTTAACCCTTTCATCGCCAGTCAATTCAGAGTACAAAATTCTCTTCTGGTATAAACACAGAAAAGATAGTGGTTAAGAATAGCTGGGGATTCCCCCTGCGATGTATAGAAAATATAGCCTATCCTACCTCCGAACATTAAGAGCAGTAGGTTCATGGATAACAGACCAATGAATGGTCACCTTTCAGTGACATGGGTCTTCTACCACGCCTGTGCATAAATGCGGGCTTGGCGGTGAAAGGGTTAAAGAAGAGAAAAAGACGTGAATTCTCAAAGCGATGAACGCAGCTCAAATCACTTGAAAGTCGCGAGCACTGTAATTATATTTCTCAGCAGCGCGAGTTTCGTTCTTTGGAAACCACTTGAAGGAAGAAAGAACATGACGATCCAGTAATACCAAGAGGTCTGTGCTTTCTTAAAGGGGGCACGAAGTGAAATAGTATCATGTCTCTAAAACCCTGGCAAATGAGTAAATAGTCACAGAACCATGCATCGAACTGGATACGCATCAAATCGATTATACTGATTCAAACTATCAGCCTGGCGAAACACAGGGCGCCGCCACCATACTGGGCTTGAATCTCTAGAAAGAACACAGAAATAGATCAATCGTGATTACATCGACAGCACACAAAACCAACTTCCTGGATTGCTCGGTTCGTTCTAACTGCATGGCCGAAACCTGACTGAATGCCACAGAGAATGAATGATGAGCGCCCAGTCACACCTGTCAGCATGCTGTGCCAATGACACCGTGTTTGTAAAGCGCTTAGAGCTTGGTCTCCGACCCAGAATGGTCGCAACATAAGTGTCCATAAAATTCATTCATCACTTGTCATTTACTTTCATTCTCCTCTTTTCGAAATGAGAAGTGTGAGCTTTGCAGACTTGCCAATTCTTCTAACCCTCCACGTTTGCTCGGTTGAAGTGAGGCTGTCTGTGACTGCCGGTCTCAAATGGAGGTCCAGGAATTTCTGTATTCATTAAAAGAAATTTCCAGATTTAATGTCATGTTTGGCAAAAATAGGGGCAAAGCACTGACAATTTACGAGCGCTTTTTCACAGAGTATGTTCTTCTGGACACGTTTCGTACGCACGCAAATAAACTAAACATACACACACACGCACACACACACACACACACACACCACACACACACACACACACACACACACACACACACACACACACACACACACACACACACACACACCTACTGACCTGTCTGTGGGTGTGGCTAAGACACAGGATGCACATCAGATTGATTCCAGCCAGACAGATGATGAAGTTGGCATGGATGACAGATCCGTGACCCGATGTGCGTCTACACAAACACCCCAGCACCATTCAGTGATACAAGACACAAGAATATTTCATTATATCCACACAAAGAAACTGCTGACACGTTAGATGATAAACAGGCGACATTTACATCACACAATGACACAGTCCCTGTGGACAAAACTATGGTTTTGAAACGTCAAACACTTAATATCAAAATCGATTCATGATAAATACATGCTGTATAAGCTCAGATTTATCAACCAAGACATCTACCAATCAATCAGATACCAATCAATCGATACCAATACACCAACAAACAAAACCATCACTGAAAACAGTGAAACAGCAGGTAATGAGACAGAGCAGAAAAAAATGTCTGTAAGCAGAAAGTACCTCTGTCCAAAAGACAAACACTTTTGCGATGTAAAAAATATTTCAGGTCCCTATTTGTCAATGTTTTGAATGTGAGGAATGTTACGTTATGTGATCACTTTCCACTTGTGTTTCGTTGTATAAAGTTTGTAGATCCTACCAGCAGCCGCGGCGAAGTGGTTAGCGTCGCGGACTGACGGCTGGGATGTCGCGGGTTCGAATCCCAGCGGAGGTGGGTTTTTCGGCCAGTGGCCGGCTCCTACCCAGAGTCGAGTGTGCTGTGGGCTTAATTAGGGAGACTGGGACCACACAGTCGAGTGTCATCCACTTCATGGATGCGTCTTTGGGTGTGTTGCTCTAATTACCTGACCAACACTGCAAGTGACTGTATCTCTCGGGCCTGGTTAACGCCGGGATATCATTATGTCAGGAAGCGTAGAGTACAGCCTTGTCACGCAGTCCCAAACCAAAATGGACCTCCATAGCAAAATCGTCATCGTCATCGTCCTCCTCCTCCTCCATCATCATCAACATAAACAAAACAGTCTCAAATCTGTGGCCTTTCATGTCCTGCTCTCATGGTGACCTCAGTTTCGATACCCCTCCACTTCTGTGTTTGGGGCGAGTCCTTCAGTGTCGGCAGATTCATGGGGGGCTGTTGTTTGAGGGACGTGGTGGCGGTCTCCACTCTGGGAGGGACGCTCACTCAGTCTGGCTCCGCGACTAAGCCATTATTGTCGTTAGTAGGGGGCTTAGTAGGTGGTGTCCTAAGTACGTTAAATCAGAACAGGCACCACTGAACACCACTGAAGTGACTCAGCAGCAGTGCAGGGTCTCTGGTGTGTAGCCTCCTGGCGACCTAACATGGATGGTTCCCTGTGGACTGCCGATGCTGGTACTGTGACGGACGAACCTGGGTGTGGCTGTGTATGGGGGGTGGGGTGGGGGGGAATCTATATGAGCGGCGTGGGAGTAATGCCACTGAAACGGTGCAGATGATGGGGCAGCAAAAAAAAAAAAAAAAAGTTTGTAGATCCACGTCAGCTTTAATGCCATGACAAATGTTTTAAAATCTGGCGGTCCATGTCCTCCATTTTTCATACTCTTATGTAATGCTTTTCTGCTGATCTCATCCTTTTTATCATTCCATTAAAATTTGTAACACAAGTTCTGCAACGTTTGAAAAGAAGATGTCAGGAGGGGTAGGGAGCAGTGTCCATAAATGTATCAGTTTTGAAGAAATAAGTTATTTTTAATATTGCCACCCTACCTCTTGGCATCAACTGTCTCTTTACCCAAATCACGAATAGATGTTTAATATCTGCCAGCTTTTCTATATAGTTTAACTGTGCACAATTTTTTTAAATCATTCTCCTTCCAGTTCATTTGCTTCCCGTGTGCTAGGTTTTGGAATATCTTTTACCAAGCTGTTAATTTCACAGTGCTTAACATTTGATTCAATGTACAGACGGGCGCAACAGCCGAGTGGTTAAAGCGTTGGACTGTCAATCTGAGGGTCCCGGGTTCGAATCACGGTGACGGCGCCTGGTGGGTAAAGGGTGGAGATTTTTACGATCTCCCAGGTCAACATATGTGCAGACCTGCTAGTGCCTGAACCCCCTTCGTGTGTATATGCAAGCAGAAGATCAAATACGCACGTTAAAGATCCTGTAATCCATGTCAGCGTTCGGTGGGTTATGGAAACAAGAACATACCCAGCATGCACACCCCCGAAAACGGAGTATGGCTGCCTACATGGCGGGGTAAAAACGGTCATACACGTAAAAGCCCACTCGTGTGCATACGAGTGAACGCAGAAGAAGAAGAAGATTCCATGTACATAGAAGTGTAAAAGCTCTGAACCTCCTCCTGCATGATCTCTACCTGGCTGCTCAAAGTGTTACCATCCTCGTCAACTAATTTAGCCTTTTTTGTTTGTTTGTTGTTGTTTTTGTTGTTGTTTTTTTTTGTTTTTTGTTTTTTTACTTACACAGTGTCTTTTCCCCATATTACAGAAACGCTACACCACATCTGCCAGGCAGATGCCTGACCTGCAGCATAAACCTACAGGCTTTGTCAGGCCCAACCCCCGAAAGCGGAGTATGGCTGCCTACATGGCGGGTTAAAAACGGTCATACACCGTAAAAGCCCACTCGCGTATATACGAGTGAACGTGGGAGTTGCAGCCCACGAACGCAGAAGAAGAAGAAGAAGTCAGGCCCTGAGTGAGTGCTCATATACTTATGTCATTATCTGAGTGGATCTCTTCTTCAAACTTTTGCAAGAGAACAACACTCTCGTTGCCATGGGTTATTGTTTTTGTTGTTTTATTTTTTTTTTTATTTATTTTTTTTATCAGTGCGCCAAGTACGTGCTGCACACGTGAACTCGGTTTATCGTCTCATCCGAATGACTAGACTTTTTACTTTCCAGTCTTCTTCTTCTTCTTCTTCTTCTGCGTTCGTGGGCTGCAACTCCCACGTTCACTCGTATGCACACGAGTGGGCTTTTACGTGTATGACCGTTTTTACCCCGCCATATAGGCAACCATACTCCGCTTTCGGTGGTGTGCATGCTGGGCATGTTCTTGTTTCCATAACCCACCGAACGCTGACATGGATTACAGGATCTTTAACGTGCGTATTTGATCTTCTGCTTGTATATACACACGAAGGGGGTTCAGGCACTAGCAGGTCTGCACATATGTTGACCTGGGAGATCGTAAAAATCTCCACCCTTTACGCACCAGGCGCCATCACCGTGACTCGAACCCGGGACCCTCAGACTGAAAGTCCAACGCTTTAACCACACGGCTATTGCACCCGTCATTTTCCAGTCAAACTTGGGAGAAAGGGAGAGAGCAGGATTCGAACCCGGACCTTCACAGACTCTCTATTTTGGCAGCTGAGCGTATTAACCATTCTGCCACCTTCCTCCCCTGGGAGCAAAGAAACGAACAAAGCAAAAGCAAACATTCTGTCTGCACAGCTGAACGTGGTTTCTATCCAAACAAAATGGGACCGCCCACCTCCAGCAAACCAGAAGGACAAGCAGCGTGGTCAAGAGTCCGCACAGGCACAGCATGCACCCGACCAGCAGCACTGTGTTCTGCTGCACGTGCACTAATGGAGACACCTGTGGACACACGCACACACACACACACACACACACACACACACACACACACACACACACACACACAAAACATACATACAAACACACGCACGCGTACATGCATACATGCACGGGCGCGCGTGCAAACACACACACACACACACACACACACACACACACACACACACACACAAACGGAAAGTCAAACCTTTCAAAAGGCAAACTGAGTCTTTTTTTTCATAAATCTACACAAAAATAAATTTATCATTTTACACCCCCCCCCCCTCCCCCCCTCCCTCCCCCCAAAGAAAAAAATCACACTGTTCATTCAGGTTAAAAAACAACAACAAGAAAAAAAAACCTACAATTCAAAACTATAAAAACAACTATTCAAAACTATGATAACAACTAATTAACACTACGAAAACAACTAATTAAAACTGAATCAAAACCCCATTTCGTTCAAATTCAGCTCCACCTACTCCAGTACAACACTGATGGGATTCTTGTTATTGGATTCTGACTCTGAGATAACGCAATGCAGCGGAGTGACCTTGTAACGCACCACGTCCATTAAGAGGTTTAAACAAAAGATTCATGATACAGCTATGTTGATGTATGAACGCGCAGACTGCAGAGAGATAGACGCTTTGCACAAATAAACACACACACACACACACACACACACACACACACACACACACGAGAAAGAGAGACAGACAGACAGTCAGAGACAGAAAGTCAGACATACATAGACATAGACAGAGACAGACAGACAGACAGACAGAAAAAAACTGATATTGAGAGTCGAAAACAAAAAGAGAAAGAAGCGGGATGGAGAAAGAGAATGAAAGAGAGTTACTGGTACACAGAAAGAGAGAGAAAAAGAGAGAGAAGGAGAGAATCCGAACATAGAAAGAAAAAGAAGAAACAAGAGAGGCAAGGCCTTCAAGACTCACTTGTGATACACTTTTTAAAAAAATCCAAGCTTTTTATGTATTGACAATAATTTCAAAATGTAATGTTTAAGATGAGAAAGATCAGTTTAAAGCATATTAAGTCCCCTAGCATTAATTACAGAGTAATTTCCCTTCTTCTTTACTATCTGCACCAAAAAACGTTTCCAAAATAAATAAAACTTCCATGCTTACCAAAAAAGAAGTTCCTGTTTGAACAAAAAATGATAATAATGACTGCTCTTGTTGTTGTGTCAGAATATCAGATCAAAGTGCCAAGTTCAGAGAATACAAAAAATATAAATATAACAGTAAATGCAGTTTGCATATAATTAGGCATCATTTTCTTTTTTTTTTTTTTTTTGTGTGTGTGCCCATCCCAGAGGTGCAATATTGTTTTAAACAAGATGACTGGAAAGAACTGAATTTTTCCTATTTTTATGTCTAATTCAGTGTTAACTGACAAAGTATTTGCAGAGAAAATGTCAATGTTAAAGTTTACCACAAACACACACACACACACACACACAGACAACCGAACACCGGGTTAAAACATAGACTCACTTTGTTTACACAAGTGAGTCAAAAAGAAGAAACAGGGAGAGTGAGAGACAGACCAAGACAGAAAGAACAAGTGAGACAGACAGACTGACAGACAAACACTGAAAGAGCGGGCAGGGATCTAAGCATGCTGGTCCTGTATTCCAAAGTACTCAGAGCTTTAACTCACTCAGTACGGCCAGTCCTCTCTTCTCCTCTACACAGACCCCTCGGATGTCCAGTAGGGTGTCTCAATGACCCAACCTTTAGCTTCCGTCGTCAGAACTGTGGTATTCTTTGTCAACATTCCTCTCTTCAGTATAAGAGCCTTCCGCTTGCAATATTTTGATGGTGGTAACTGGAGTGAAACGCTGTTCACTTGGTCTCTTCCGCCGTTCGTATGGAGAGAGTTAAACACAACGATCGAAGGGCAAAAGATGGAGATTTTATTTTTAACCTGTCACCCACATCAAGAGGCGCGCATCCGGCCTACAGAAGATCTAAAGTTTGCATGTCAAACACCCTGCAGTTATCTTACAGATCGGCGCGGCATGTTAAGAGGAAAATACCCGAAACAAACAGCATGCATGCTCTTGATAATGGAATGTAGTGGTGTTGAGAGCTTGGATAAGTTGTTTTTTTTAAAAGCAAAGAAAAAAAGAACTTTTTAAACGAAACACTCGTTATTAAAGGAGAAGAATAACAAGAACAAGAACAGGAAATAGAAGGACAGAACAACAAGAACAAGAAATAGAAGGACAAGAACAACAAGAACAAGAAATAGAAGGACAAGAACAACAAGAACAAGAAATAGGACAGAACAACAAGAACAAGAACAACAAGAGAGGCAAGGCCTTCAAGACTCACTTGTGATACACTTAAAAAAAATCTAATCGTTAAAATGTGTTCTGTATTTGTTATTATAAAGCTTCGGGTTAAAAGGAAAAAAAAGTCCTAACCAGATTCGAACCCCGCGTGTTCGGGTGAAAAGAAACTGTCTTACCCATTACACTATCGTGGCTCCTTAGCTAACGTTAAAAAATATAATATTTAAACATGCTTTTTTAAAGGGCGATAAATGGATTATTGCGGTATTCGCAATGAGAACGCTGTTTAAATCATATTATTCTGGTGTATCTTGGGCATTCAAAAAATCTTTAAGGGCAATTAAAAATTATTTTTAAGTCCGCGGTAAAGGAGACGTGGCTATCGCCGCAATCACACTGAAACATTTAGGCGTTATCCCTGGATCTAGATAGATGTACAAGTTTAGTTACACCCGGCTGACACAGTCGATTCAATTTCTATGTTCTTTCTAGTTTTATAGTTTTAAAGCTGATATGAAAATTGAGTATTTTGTTAAACTAATACCATGTAGAGCCAAGTACAAGTACTTCTAAACGCCGTATGAAGTGAAAAGGACTTCATTTTGAGAAAAGTCAAGACTGGAAATTTTTACGTTTCATCAAGGGTATTAACTCTCATGGTTTATTATTTTTAACTGTGAATTCCGACTGATTCTGTGGATATTTTTTATGGCAGTTTGGGGCATAATCCAGTAAGTGATGAGGCGTTCACAAATCTTTCTCTGAATAAATATTTAACGGTCTC
>NC_134878.1:5886167-5898667 GCF_041734735.1 Babylonia areolata | reverse complement strand
TTTTCAGTGTGTCCGTCTAACTTATTCTCCGTCTCTGATTCTCTTTATTTTTCCTTTTTTTTCTTCTTCTTTTCATCAGTGTTAAGAAAATGGTATCCTATTTTCCTAGATCCATTTTTTACAGGGCAACATTATTGAAATTTGTTATTTTGATATACTATTTTCCTAGATCCATTTTTTTACAGGGCAACATTTATATCGGGGATTGGGAATTGTTTCTTTTGAAAAATGGTTTCACGTGTTTCACGTGCATTTTTGTAATCATACCATGAGTTATGAATGTGATGTGCTGCTCTGAAGTGCAGATTTGCTGCCAGATGGTGTCATGAAGCTGTCCAGGTTAGGGACATATTTTTGCCTGTAAAGGTATGTTGAAAATTATTGCACTCACTTTGAAATGACTTTGACTACGTATTGTGATGGGATATTGACCATAGTATATAAAAGTAGGACATTTCAATGGATAATTTAAGCAGCGTTTGAATGAGATACATTGATATGTTGTAGTTGATTTGATGTTGTTGTAAAGCTTGTATGAGTAATCAGTACTTGGTGCTTTGATGATATACAGTTAGGTTGATAATAGATAGTAGTTATTTAAATTTGTCTTAAGTTTTGTTGACTATTCGATGGCTAAGAAATGGCAATTTTTTTTAAACATTGAATTGTGTAGTACCTAAGCAGCTACATTTTGGTATTTCCTGATGGGATGAATGGGAATCATTTTAAGGTAATTGTATTTTGCATTACTTAGGGTGGTGAATGGGCATCGTTTTCCAAGCGAATATTTTTTTTATATTAGCTTCAGTGATAATTGGAATTTGTCAATAGTATTGGATGAAGATTTTCTCTTTAGTGTTTATGTAAAGGTATGGTGTCTATGTTGTCTTGTTTGTCCACTTTGGTTTCTAGGAATAATATTCAAAACAAGGTCTGTAGTGGGACTGGAAATGAGGGGGGGGTGCATCCAGAAAGTCAAGGAAATGACGCATACTAAAAAGGTGCAGGCATCTAGTGGCTGGGGACAGGCCACGGGTTTCGTTTCGTGCCGAGGTGCCAGGGACTAGGCACGGGACTTCATAGAACTGGATGGTGGGACCATCGGGACGAACTATTGGCACAGAAGATGAACGTGATGGTGGGACCATCGGGACGTGCTGAGTGAGGAGCCAGGAGCTGGCGAGACTGCTGAAGAACATTCAAGGCGGTGAAGTTAAAATTGTTTCCCCCCATAAAAAAAATTATATTCCAGTCCAGGCCATGATTAACAGCTTTTGATATATTTCTTAATCATAAATAAAAGGGTGTGGTTAATAAGTGTTTTCGTGTTTTGGGGAGAACACGTTCTGATTGGAGTGAACAGATAGCCAGCATACACTTACAAGCAAACACATTCATTATTATGTAGTTATTTCTATCTGGCACTTTCTTTTCATCAGTCCCCGATCTTCCTGGCACCTCAAACGTTCACCTCACTTTCTTTCTGAATTTGTAGTTTCTGTTCATAATCGGTATCAAAGTTGTGCACCATTTCTGTTAATTTTGATTCTATCTTTCTCTATCAGTTTACTTATTCATTCATTTATCTATCTATTAATTTGTTTGTTATTCACTTGTTTATTCATTTATTTACGTAACCACTCATTGACTAATTTACTTATTTATTCATTTATTCAATTTTTTCATCATCATTTTAGTCTTCCTGTTGTAGTTGTTGTTTAGCATTTTCATCGTTATAGAAAACTTGCAATTTTAGGCCCTATCTTTATCGCCTCTACTGTTCTGTTGTGTCTGTCTGTCTGTCCTGTCTCTCTTTTCAGTCATGTCTCTTTCCTTTGTTCTGTGCGGGTGCTTGCTTCTTTCTTTTAATCTCTCTCTCTCTCTCTCTCTCTCTCTCTCTCTCTCTCTCTCTCTCTCTCTCTCTCTCTCTCTCTCTCTCTCGTGGCAATGTTTTGTGTGATTTTCATAAAGTTTCCGTAACTGTTGTCTTTGATTCATCTGTTTATGTATCGATTATTATCTATTTTGGTTTGTTCTATGTCATTTATATATTCACACTTATTTCATTTATCATTGTGTGTGTGTGTGTGTGTGTGTGTGTGTGTGCGAGTGTGAGGGCATGGTGTAAAGAAGCTTCTAGCTTATCCATTCTACCCTCAATAAATCATTTGTCATCTCTCTCTCTCTCTCTCTCTCTCTCTCTGTGTGTGTGTGTGTGTGTGTGTGTGTGTGTGTGTGTGTGTGTGTGTGTGTGTGTCTGTCTTGAGTTAGGGCGCGAACTAAATGAAAACGAGTCCACTAGTGTCTATGTTATCCTCGTAAAAAAAAAAAACATAATTGCCTTGACTTGTTTTGTCTTCTCTTCCCCCGCCCCCCCCACCCCCACCCCCCCCCTCTCTCTCTCTCCCTCCTGTCCTCTTTCAGCTCTCTATCACCCACCCTACCTTCCTACCTACCCACCCACCTACCTACCTACCTACCCACCCAGCCTCTCACATACCATAACCCCCCTGGCACCCAGAACAACAAACACCTCACCTGTGAGAACGCACTCGCAGGATGGGGAAAATGGCAGGTGAGAACGTCACCTGCAACACCTCCAGTGTGTCCGGCCCCGTGTCTGTGGTCACGTCTGTGAGGGACGTAAGTGGGCGTTATTAAAATTCAGTTCAATTTCAATTCAAAAAAAGACTTTATTAATAGTCTGCCTCACTCAACCAAACACCAGAAGCTTCTCTTTCGGCTCACTCACAAAATGCCCGCCTTGCAAACAGCAAAGAGAAAAAAACGAGTGACTGACACTCCCTTCCCTGATTACCACGTCCACATCAGTTATTTTATTATAAAAAAAAGAAACATATTCGGGTAGTTTCAGTTTCAGTAGCTCAAGGAGGCGTCACTGCGTTCGGACAAAACCATATACGCTACACCACATCTGCCAAGCAGATGCCTGACCAGCAGCGTAACCCAACGCGCTTAGTCAGGCCTTGGGAAAAAAAAAAAAAAAAAAAAAAAAAAAAAACACACACAACCACACACACACACAAAAAAAAAAAAAAAAAAAAAAAAAAAAAAAACCAACAGTGCTTTCATATGTGCTTGTACAAGTAAGTGTTCATCTCTGTGAGTGTGTGTTTGTGTTTGTGTGTGTGTGTGTGTGCCGTGGAAGCTGCGATACTTAGACTAGAAATAAGTGTGTGGAGGAGGGGGGTAGAGGAGGTGCACGGTAATGCGTGTGTGTGTGTGTGTGTGTTGGAGCTCATGTACGTTTATATGTATTTGACTGTGCTTTCATATATGTGAAACTGCATGTCTGGTGCATTTCTGTTATGCATGTGTGGGTGTATGTGTGAATGTGTGTCTTCATTTTTTACATTTATTTGCTTATTTATCACCATTGTTGTCTTATTTATTTATTTAGTTATGTTTTATTATTATCATTTTATTAGTATTACTAATATTATTACTACTACCTTTTTCTATATTATAATTATTATTTATTTATTTATTTATTTATGCAAGCTTATCTATTATTTATTCCCCCGTTTGTTTGTTTTTTTGTTTGTTTTTTTTTTTTTTGTTATTCGGGTAACACACACACACACACACACACACACACACACACACACACACACACACACACACAAGCAGATATACAGACACACAGTTATTTCTGACGAGGTTCCTATGGCCGCATAGAGCTTCAAGAATATGCGCTATAGCAAGAAGTCTTAATGAAAATAAGATAATATTAAATTTTAAGATAGTGTGTGTCTGTGTGTGCCGGGGGGGGGAGGGGGAGGGGGAAGGTGCGCTTGCGTGTGTGTGCGGCGTGCATGTGCATGTGTGTGTGTGTGTGTACATTTCAGTCATGATGAAAAGGAAAATATTCAGTCTCATAATTAAAACACTTCAAGAGACGAACGCTCATCAACAAATATCCCATCGATAGGAAAAAAAAAAGAGCAAATGGCTTTGATCATAACGACTTATAAATCATCATCTAAGAAGAAAACACTCATCCATGTCTTAACCATCTGACTGCTACTGAATATGCTCGTTATTACGGGTGCTACCTGAATCGGTAGCATTCGCTGCATTGACTTAACGTGTAACTTGTAAATCGAGAGGGTTCCTTCCCTTTATCATTGTTTAATCTTTAGCCAGCCGCATTTGTCCTTTTATTTCGACTGGGTTCGTCAATTAAGGCTGTCATGTCACTGAGACAGGACCGAGCTTACAGGTCAGGATGTTAGTCGCCTGACCGTGTTGGGGCTTCTTCTCTTAGAATTGCATTACTTTAGTTTTGTAAGATCAATGATGAGAGGGGAAATGAGAATGAGGGAGAAACAATGTGAAAGTTTGAGTGGGGGCAGGGTTTGGAGGGGAACACACACACACACACACACACACACACACACACACACAAACACACACACACACACACACACACACACACACACACTCACACGCGCGCTAACATTAACAGATATAGTGACCAGTAAAACCCTAAGGACCCTATCGACTCACTTGTCAACTTGAAGAAACTGTCCGAAACTGACAACAAGTGACGCCCCGAGGAATGACTTGCGTTGACGTCACCTTCCGCTGAGATCAGTTTCCTGCTCACGTCACTTCCGGCGCTGGCATTGTGGGATATCACAGTCACGTTTTTCACCAGAAATTCTGAGTGACAGAAAATGTTCTGTTTTCTTTTCCTTGTGCTAAATCGTGTGGGAAGTTGCTTGGTTGACTGGTGAATTGACTGATTCTTGTACGCTTGTTTGTTGACGTGTTATTCCTCCATAACTTCAGCCATCAAAACTTGTGAATTGTAAGTAAGTGAATGAATGAGTCAGTATATTTTGTTTCTAATTTAAATTGATTTTATTTGATTATGACTTAGTATAAAGAGCAATAGAAAGCAGACGAAAAAAAGGAGACAAACATAGCTGGACTCAGTTTGTAACAGGTGAACATATGCATTTTTGTGAAGGGGGAGTGGGGTAGGGGGACGGGGGGAGGGGGGGGCGGGGGCAATGTCAGCCTAGATCATGACGTCACTTTGTACATTATAAGTATTACTGTTGTTATTATTTCTATGATGATGATGACGATGATCATAATTATTCTTATCATTAGAAGTAGTAGTAGCAGTAGTAATAGTGGTAGTATTGTTGTTGTTGCTGCTCTTGTTGTTGTTGTTGTTGTTATTTGACTGGAAAATTGAACTGAACGTCTAGTTGGGATGAGACCCCCCAAAAAAAAACAGGCCACGTGTGCAGCACGCACTTGGCGCACTGAAAAAGAACCCATGGCAACGACAATGTTGTCCTCTGGCAAAATTCTGTAGAAGAAATCCACTCTGATAGGTACACAAATATATATCACGCATGTACTGCAGGCCTGACTAAGCGCGTCGGGTTATGCTGCTCGTCACATGTGGTGTGACGTATATGGACTTGTCCGAACACAGTGACGCCTCCAGTAGAAACTGAAACTGAAACTTGTTTTCAGTTTGTGCTGCTGCTGCTGCTGCTGCTGTAAATGTTACCATTCTTTTTACCACTGGACAAGAAGAAAATAGTATGCAGTTATAAGGATAAAATATTGCAAACTACAAAAGACTAGAAGCTAATGTATTCTACACAATCTTTTTTTTTTTTTCTAAATAAAGAAAACGAGTAAATATGGTGTCGGTATCTTTAACCCTTTCACCGCCAGTCAATTTAGAGTACAAATTCCCTTGTGGTATAAACACAGAAAAGACAGTGGATAAGAATAGCTGGGGATTCCCCCTGCGATGTATAGAAAATACGGCCTATCCTACCACCGAACTTTAAGAGCAGTAGGTTTCATGGATAACAGACCAATGAATGGCGACCTTTCAATGACATGGGTCCTCCACCACGCCTGTGCATAAATGCGAGCTTGGCGGTGAAAGGGTTAAATCGTTGAACGCATATGTGTGTGTGGGTAGAAGGAGGAGGTG
Source organism: Babylonia areolata (assembly GCF_041734735.1). Classification (NCBI taxonomy): domain Eukaryota; kingdom Metazoa; phylum Mollusca; class Gastropoda; order Neogastropoda; family Buccinidae; genus Babylonia; species Babylonia areolata. Next base: position 5,892,675 of record NC_134878.1, on the reverse strand, counting down.
TTACCTCATCTGTTGCAGAAGATGGCTCCCCCATTAAGTTAACTCACCTCTCTCATTTTCGTCGTTTCAAGCCAAATTTCATTCGAGGGGATGTAGAAGGAGAGAGAGAGAGGGAGAGAGAGAGAGAGAGAGAGAGAGAGAGAGAGAGAGAGAGAGAGAGAGAGAGAGAGAGAGAGAGAGAAATTCAAAAACTTTATTACTCAAGGATAAAGATTTTAGGCATTGCCTAGTCTTCCAATCTGTCCTTGTGACAACAAAAACAGTAACGATAAGAGAGAGAGAGAGAGAGAGAGAGAGAGAGAGAGAGAGAGAGAGAGACAGACAGAGAGAGACAGACAGAGAGAGAGAGACGGAAACGGAAACGGAATGGTTTATTCACATATAGGCCTCACAGCCCCAAGTGAAGGGCGTTAATACGAACATTACACAACTCAATAAGACAACATAAGCAAACAAGCATAAATGCAGATAACAAAACATAATTATATTCATTTCACGAAGTGGCTATTTCTCTAAGTTTGAAAGCCTTATACAAAAACAAGGAAAAATCACGAACGTCCTTACTGTTGCTTGACGACATTAACAGACTTAATTTAAACAAAGAGGGATGTTTGTAATATTTTGCTTTTATAAACATTTCACGAATATTTCCTAGCACTGGGCAACAAAGAACAAAATGTAATTCGTTTTCTTGAGATTCGTTACATAGAGGGCAGACTAAATCATTCGTACTAGAAGTTTTGTATCTTGAGCGATGCACTGTCAGTGAGAGAGAGAGAGTCAGAGACAGACAGAGGAAAGGAGGGAGAGAGAGCGACAGAGAGAGAGAGAGGGAGGGAGAGAGAGAGGGAAGTTAACACACGGGCACTGTGACACAACGAAGAGTACTGGAATGCTGTTGTGACACTTGTCGTTTGAAATAAAAAGATCGGAAGTGAGTAGTCTTGACTGTCAGTATCCATTCGTTGCAAACATCTGCATCAAAACTATTAACATTCCCACCGGGGCCCTTTTGGGCGAAAATTGGAAGCATGTTTCTGTTGAGACATTACATTGGTTGGAAGCACACACACTCTCTCTCTCTCCCTCTTTCTCTCTTTCGCTGCACACACACACACACACACACACACACACACACACACACACACACACACACATATATATATATATATAGAGAGAGAGAGAGAGAGAGAGAGAGAGAGAGAGATACGTGTGTGTGTGTGTGTGTGTGTGTGTGTGTGTGTGTGTAAAATGGTATCCTATTTTTCTAGATCCATTTTTTTACAGGGCAACATTTATATCGGGGACTGGAATTTCTTTTTTGATATACTACTTTTCCAAGATCCACTTTTTTACAGGGCAACTATTATATCGGAGGATTGGGTTGGGTTTTTTTGTTGTTGTTTTTTTATTTGTTTTTTGGGGTTTTTTTTTTTTTTTTGTTTTTAAATGGTTTCACGTGTTTCACGTGCATTTTTGTAATCATGCCATAAGTTATGAATGTGATGTGCTGCTGTGAAGTGCAGATTTGTTGCCAGATGGTGTCATGAAGCTGTCCAGGTTAGGGACATATTTTTGCCTGTAAATGCACCTAGTGGCTGGAGACAGGCCACGGGTTTGGTTTTGTGCCGAGGTGCCAGGAACTGGGCACGGGACTTCATAGAACTGGATGGTGGGACCATCGGGACGAACTATTGGCACAGAAGATGAACGTGATGGTGGGACCATCGGGACGTGCTGAGTGAGGGTCCAGGGGCTGGCAAGACTGCTGAAGAAAATTCAAGGCGGTGAAGTTAAACTTGTTCCTCCCATAAAAAAAAAATATATTCCAGTCCAGGCCATGAGGAGTAGCTTTTGATATCTTTCTTAATAATAAATAAAAGGGTGTGGTTAATTAGTGTTGTTTTCGTGTTTTGGGGAGGACACGTTCTGCTTTGGAGTAACAAGTGAACAGACAGCAGGCATACACTTACAAGCAAACGCATTCATTCTTATTTAGTTATCTCTGTCTATCTCTGGCACTTTCTTTACAGTGTGTGTGTGTGTGTGTGTGTGTGTGTGTGTGTGTGTGTGTGTGCGTGCGTGCGTGTGTGTGTTATAACATAGCTCTGTATGTGAGTATCTTGCTATCCAGCTATCTAACTATCTATCTATTCATCATGCCCTTACACAAAAAGCATAAGGAGAAGACATAAAGAAAGAAGAAGCAGAAGTGGTTGAGGCGGGGGGTGGGGGAGGGGGGGGGGAAGGAAAGACCACGCATACGGAGACGCAACGAGAAAGAGAGAAACCAGACAATCTGGCCGATATGACCGGAAGACTGACAGGCAGACAGAACTCAGAACTCAAAACGTTTTTATTCAAGGATCATGATTTTAGGCATAGCCTATTCTTCCAATCTGTCCTCGCTAATCTACATCTATTACAAATAGCACACACATAAATGAAAGGAAAAGGTTTTCATGCAGAAGGGTATACATAATGAAGAAAACAACACGCCCCCACACACACATCCACACCCGTGCACACACATGCATACACACACTGACGCTCGCGCGCGAGCGCACACACATACATACACACACACGCACGCACACACACTGACAGCACCCCCTCCCTCCCCCCACACACTAAGACTGACAGATGGATAGGACAGTGAGTCACAGAGAGAGAGAGAGAGAGAGAGAGAGAGAGAGAGAGAGAGATGTCATCAGTATAGAAGTTCCAGAAACATCCGGGTGTTCAAAAGGTACAGTATTGTTACTGTCTCTGAAATCTACGTGTGGCAAGTGCAGCATACTACAGTGACTACCACCATCACCAATATTACTTGGACATTTGTCACGATTATGATAGAACGAAATTAATAGATTTATGCATGCATAAGAAGAAAAAAAAAAGGAAAGAGCAAAACAAAACACGATGAAATGAGAAAGCAAGAAAAGAACAACAACAGCAACAATAACTGATACAATAAATAAGATATAACTGTTTATAGGATGTTTATGCGGACTTGATTTGAAAATATGAAGAGAACTGCCCGTTTGTATGTGCAAAGGAAGGGAGTTCCACAGGGATGCACCCGAAAATGCAAAACTAGTTTTGAACAAATCAATTCGGGTACGTGGAAAAATGTATTTGTTAGAGCCGTATCAGCATGAGGCTCGTGTAAGCAGGTGTTTGAGATATTGTGGTGCCAAGTTATTGTGTGTTTTGTACATGAGTAATGCTTTGTTGAATTCTAGCTGGTTTTGAAGTGGAATGATATTTAATCTGGCTTGCTTTTCTAAAGTTGACAGTGAGTGATCTGGTAGAATTAATCTGGCTGCTCTCTTGTGGAGAGAATTTAGTTTCTTAAGATGAACATCTGCAGCACAGCTCCAGACAATAGATGCATAGTTGACGTGAGAAAGACAGTGAGCGTGGGAGAACATTTTGCGAGCTTCACTGTTTATGTAAGGTTTGAGCTGATTGAGTAAGAACAGACTGCGTGCCAACCTTTTACAGACAGAATCAATGTGAGCTTGCCATTTCAGTTCTTCATCAATTATGACTCCCAAGACGCGGTGCTCGCGAACTTGATCTATGGAGGTATCATCGACATTCAGGGTGAGAACAAGTGGATTTTCTTGGTGCTTTTGTCTTGACGTGATAATCATACTCTTTGCTTTTTTGAGATGAAGTGTCATACAGTTGGATTTGCACCATTTAGAAACATCATTTAAGCCCGTTTGAAGAGAATTCTGAACTGAGGCAACGCTGACAACACTGGAATGAAGGGAAGTGTCATCTGCAAAAAGGTCACACGAGATTCTGGAGTCTGATAAAGACAAAGGAAGATCAATAATAAATGTGCAGAATAGAAGTGGCCCTAAAACAGATCCTTGAGGAACTCCACTTTTTATTGCTCCCGTAGAAGAGAATCTACCATTGGTGAACACATGTTGTGTTCTGTCGGTAAGGAATGATTCGAAAAGGACAGCGTGGCGGGGTCTCTGAGATACAATGACAATTTTGTGAGTAATATTTCGTGGTCAACGAGATCAAAAGCTTTCTGTAAGTCAAGAAAAACAGCGCCTACGATTTCACTGCGGTTGATGCCAGACAACCATGAATCACACAGATGGACTAACGCTGTTTGACATGAGTGACGATGTCGGAAACCTGACTGCAATGGATGGAAAAGTTTCTGTTTTTCCAGATATTGCATAAGATGTTCATAAACATGTCTTTCGAGTGGTTTTGACAATACTGACAGAAGCGAAATAGGTCTAAAGTTGTTCAGATCAGACGTGTCTTTTGACTTCGGTAATGGAATAACTTTTGCAGACTTATAACAAACTGAGACAGCGAGAGAGAGAGAGAGAGAGAGAGAGAGAGAGAAGGGGGGTGGGGGGAGGAGGGGAGATACAGACACAGATAGAAACAGCGAGTGACAGAAAGGGAGACAGACATACAGACAGAAACAGCTAGAGGCAGAAACAGAGAAAGAGAGAAAGAGACAGAGAGGGATTCGGATTCGGATGATTTATTTATATAGGCCATTGCCCCTCATGAAGGGGTGCAGTATACAACATCATTAAACATGAAAGTGCACAAGGCGAAACAATCATCAAAGGAATTATGATATCATTATTGATCATAACTTAAATGCTTTATATATGTAAATGGACAAATTCTTTACAATGCTTTCTTTATTAAATGCCATCAAAAGACTTAGCCGAAACTGATTTGGAAACTTAAAATACTTTCGTGGAATATAATGACAACATAAAATAAAGAGACAGAGAGGGAGACAAAGAGAGAGACAGAGAAAGAGAGAGAGCGATGTACACTAACCAATGCCGGGCAGAGACAGGTTGGCCAGGGGCAGCAGGGTCGGGATCTGTGAGGCCAGCTCAGCCAGGATTTCACACACCCGGAGCAAACGTGCCCCCACACTCAGGTCCTGTCAAAAAACATCCATCGGACGGATGGATGGAGGGATGGATGGATGGAGTGAGGAGACAGATAACTTGATGGATGACTGCATGATGAAATGGGTGGATGGGTGGATGTATGGATGTGAAAGAACCGATCAGATTGATGGATGGATGTGAAAGAATCGATCAGATTGATGGATGGATGTCAAAGAACCGATCAGATTGATGGATGGATGTGAAAGAATTGATCAGATTGATGGATGGATGTGAAAGAACCGATCAGATTGATGGATGGATGTGAAAGAATTGATCAGATTGATGGATGGATGTGAAAGAACCGATCAGATTGATGGATGGATGTGAAAGAACCGATCAGATTGATGGATGGATGTGAAAGAATTGATCAGATTGATGGATGGATGTGAAAGAACCGATCAGATTGATGGATGGATGTGAAAGAACCGATCAGATTGATGGATGGATGTGAAAGAACCGATCAGATTGATGGATGGATGTGACAGAACCGATCGGATGGAATGAGGAAATAGATAACTGGATGGATGGATGGATGATTGAATGGACCGATGGATGAGTAGGTGGATGAGACGGATGGATGGATGGACACACACACACAGACATACACACAATCTCTCTCTCTCTCTCTCTCTTTCTCTCTCTCTCTCTAATACAGCGATACAACGACCACCGCAATTCAACGAGCACTTACTCTTTTTTCGAACTCATTGGTATTCTTGACTTCGTCCAAAAGCATGTTCATGAAACTGGCCACAGTCTGAAACGAAAACTTATGGATTCAGTTACAAAAAGCTGACAGCGGGCGAGAACTGTTATTTAACTTAAAGAAATCGGGTTTCTTTTTCTACCAGTCTGTCTGCTTATCTACACATACACACACACGCGCGCACATGCACACACACAAACACACACACACACGCACGCACACACGCACACGCACACGCATTGATATACATACACCACATACACACGAAGTGAAATGCATATATAAATATATATATATATATATATATATAGAGAGAGAGAGAGAGAGAGAGAGAGATCTGTCTGTCTGTCTGTCTGTCTGTCTGTCTGTCTGTCAATTTACCTATCTATCTGTCTATGCTTTCTTCACCAAACACACACACACACACACACACACACACACACACACAGGTCGTTTTCTATCTTTTCTGTTGTCCTCTTCCCTCTCCCCTCCCCTGCCCCGCCCCCACCCCCTACCCCCTTCGCACCCCCTCCCTTTTTTTTTTAATCGTCTAATATCACTGATAGTGAAAAGACGCTAAACTAAAGAACGAACACACACACACACACACACACACACACACACACACACACACCCCACATTCCAGCCCACACACACACACCTGTCCCCACACACCTCCATCCAATCCAGTCTCAACTAAACCCACACGACACTTACACATCAGCACACCAGCACACACACACACACACACACACACACACACACACACACACACACATACACACATACACCCCACCCCCACCCCCCCCACCCACACACCTGTCCCCACACACCTCCATCCAAT